>NC_034410.1:141990344-142176469 GCF_002078875.1 Numida meleagris
TAACAGACCCCCACCAGGATGTCTGCCTTGTCAGCCTTTCCCTTGATTCTAACCCACAGAGCTTCAACGTTGTCTTCCCCAGTTGCAAGCTCAATAACATCATAACAGTCTCTAACATACAGAGCCACGCCACCGCCCCTCCTTCCTTGCCTATCCTTCCTGAAGAGCTTGTAGCCATCTATCGCAGCACTCCAGTCATGGGAGCGATCACACCATGTTTCCGTAATGGCAACTAGGTCATAGTTTGCCTGCCGCACAAAGGCTTCCAGCTCCTCCTGTTTGTTGCTCATGCTGCGGGCATTGGCATAGACGCACTTCAGCTGAGCCCCTTGTCTCACCCCTAATCCCGATGCCCGCCTAGGCACACCTCTTGCAATTCCCCCTAAACATAGCAATACCACAGCACCAAAGCACCTCAGTGGGCTCTCAGTAGCATGCCTCTCCAGTGGCCTGTACAAAGTGCAGTTTTATGTGGCACCACCTCTCCTCATCCACGTACTGCATGTTTGTGGGGAACCCGGTGCTAAATCATGTGTAGACAACTGGATTCTGGGTCAAGGTTTGGTACGTAGCAGAGCAGCTTTTTCATCACAAGAAAGATGGACCTGTTGGAGAAGGTCCAGAGCAAGGCCATGAAGATAATCAGAAGGTTGGAGCACCTCTCCTATGAAGACAGGTTGAGGGAGCTGGGCTCATTTAGCTTGGAGAAGGATCCATGGAGACCTCATTGTGACCTTCCAGTATTTAAAACGAGCTTAAAACAGGAGGGAAACTGAATTCTTGCAAGGTCTGATGATAGTGAAGGAAATTAGAAGGAAGTTCTTTAATCAGAGGGTGGTGAGGCACTGGCATGGGCTGCCCAGAGAAGCTGTGGATGCCCCATCCCTGGAGGCATTTAAGGCCAGGTTGGATGGGATCCTGAGCTGCCCGATCATTTGGGTGGCACCTCTGCCCACAGCAAAGGGGTTGAAACTAAATGATCTTTAAGGTCCCTTCCAACATAAGCCATTTATGATTCTTTGAGCTCAGTGTTCAATGTATATATATATACATATATAATTTTTTTTGTAAACAATGAATAATGAAAAGTTGAAACTGCAAGGAAATCAGTGTCTAAAACAAAAAAAACTATAATTTAATTCAGTGCTTTTGGTTATCACAGACTTCTCATACTGGTTTGAAGGAAAAGTATCTGAGTTTCCTAATAACTACATACATTAAAGAAAAAAAAAAACACAGTTTATACAGATACTTTATCTGTGTTTGGATTGCTGTAATCTGTACAGTGTCCTACAAAAACATAAAAATACTAAAAATTATGCAAAGATATCAACAGTGAACTTGGATTTAGGATTCACATGACAAGTATATCATTCAGACGAAGATCCCTGTTGTTACCTTAGGGAATCCATTTGGATTAAAGTTTACCAAATGAATTAGACGGAAAAAGTTACATTCAAAATTAAGAAATTCATCTTTTCATATTCCTATGTGACCAAATTTCATTATGGATTAGTACTACTTTGCTTTCTGTATTCGTGTGGGAAAGAGCTTTCCAACATTGCTTAGATAGACAGCATCTACAGATAAACAGCATCTTCAGAGCCACTAACTTCTATCAACCTTCAGAAGAACCAGGTACCAGTGTTCTTCTATTCTTGACCACAGACAGAAGCTATGTAAAATGAAAGAAAAAAAAATAGGATGAAGAATCCAAAATACAGTGCTATATTGCAACTAATACATTTTAAAAATTGTAGTTTCTTTGCCACTGTTCTGTTTCATAGAATCATAGCACATGTTCCAGTGCCTCAATGTCTTTCTTGTAGTGAGGGGCCCAAATCCGAACACAGTACTCGAGGTGCGGCCTCATCAGTGCTGAGTACAGAGGGACATTTCCTTCTCTGCCCCTACTGGCAACACTATTTTTGATACAAGCCAGGATGTCATTGGCCTTCTTGGCCACCTGGGCACACTGCTGGCTCATGTTCAGCCAAGCGAACAAGTCGATCAATACCCCCAGGTCTGTTTCCTCCACACAATCTTCCAGCCACTCTGCCCCAACCATGTAGTGTTGCCTGGAGTTGTTGCGGCCAAAGTGCAGGACCCAGCACTTGGTCTTGCCGAACTTCATCCCACTGGCCTCATCCCATCAATCCAGCCTTTCCAGATCTCTCTGTAGAGCCCTCCTATCCCCAGGCAGATCAACACTTCCTCCCAACATGGTGTCATCTGCAAACTTACTGAGGGTTTCCTTTAGCCAAAGTAATATTATGTGTAATTTGAAAAGGAAATATTACTTCCTCTCCATTTCTCCCACTCTTTTTTTCCCTACCTACTTTTATACTTCATTTATTTTTTCTAAATTTGATAATTTCCCAAGCCATCAAAAGTAGTGGAGTGGGCAATGGCTAGTATGAAAAATGTATTTGGAAATAATTTAGAGTATCCTGAGTAAATCATTTCAGAAATATGCCCTTACTGTAACAAGTTACACATTTATTTACTTATGCTAATGTATGCTACACAGATAACATGGCATTTAGAGACAAAAGGTATTTGTCAAGTAACTCCTCAGAGAGACCTGAGCTGCTACAGTTTAAATTTTCAAAAGGGCTGTAAATGTAGCAATGCACGAGTGCTATGATGAATAGGAATTATGCACTAAGTCTGTTCAGAAGGAGGAAATTAGTAGATTCATCAATGATTACGGTAGGTTGGGTCTGTAAATCAGGAAAGAGAGGCTTTCTCTCTTTACAACAAGTTTAACAAAATAGATTGGCAGAACACTCAGAAAAGGACTTAGAGACTACAAATTATACGTTTGTGAATACTAGGTTTCTATCTTTAAAAGCAGGATGCAGAAAGCTTGCTTATCTGAATCCCTCTTGTCCTAAAATCGTGTTTTCATTTGACATGGAGAAGTCCACACTGGGGCGGATGATCCTTCCTGTAGTCATCTGAGATCAGTAACTGAACATACATTTGTCTGAATCTCCGAAAGGACTTGCTTGTGTAAGGGCATCTACAGGGTTATAACCTTTCTGTAACAAAATAGAACAGAATAAGAACAGAGAGCATCTGAGCAAAACAGTCTGCCCATTTTCAGGAATGTGGGCACATTAGGCTTTATTCTCATGAGCTATTCAGAAATGAACCAAGTGTCTAATGACTCCCATCCTGAAAAAAAACAAAACAAACAAACAAAAAAAAACCAGTTCATTTGTAAATGGCAGTTACCAGTATATCGATGGAAGTACTCAGGGAGAATCTGAGTCCTCCTCAGGTTGGCTACTATACAAAACCTGGGCATCAGCCATGTTCCCTTCTCAGTTTGCATTTCCAGGGGTTAGCTCATTCTGGTTCATTTCTGCTGGGGAACAACAATAGACACCTTCATTGAAGACTGAATTCAAAGGTTTGAACAGAGCTGCCTCTCTTGAAGGCAAAACCCCGCAAAAGGTAAGAATTTCAGACAGATCTTGTGTTTAGCATTGCAGCTCTTGCTGACAGTCTACATGTTCCTCCTCATTCTATTGTTCTGTTCTTATGTTAAAAACAGGGGTCCTAGACGCCTGTTCATGGGATTTGATTGGAATTCATATACATGTTTAAATTAAATAGAGGAGATGCAAATCTCATTAGTAGCTTTATTAATCTCTAATTGGAGAGAATGATAATCAGACAGTATTTGCATAAACATGACATTGGTTATTCCAAAATCATAGCATGAATATGAAAATATCTCTAGTTTGATTGGATCCTGCACTAAAGAAAATTAAAGAACAAATTCTAATCACTCTCAGCAGTTGAATTTATAAACTGTTTTTCAGTTTCCAATTAATCTAACTATCCAATTCCCTTGCTTATTTTACATAGACTTAAGCTCACTTTCTATTTATGCATTCATATTGCACTTGATGTCATAATAGCAGTTTCTTGTCTCTTTAACAAAAGGTCACATGCTCTCCAGACTTGTTTGTAGAGCTGATCTCTTACGGAAAACTAGTATTATAAGGTCTGAATGCTGAGATGGTCGTGTTCTTTTATTAACACCAATAAATAGAAAGGTCCATTGTTATCAAGAGCAGCTGGGAATTTTAAATATTTGTATTTTCAAGAGGTTTGTTTTGTTTTTTTTTTTCAGAAATGTACGTATTATCATTTTCATCCTCCTGTTTCCCAGAAAACCAAAGTTTTTGCTTTATTTTTCATGCTCCTCCCTTTGCTTTTTCACTTTTTCTACTGGAATGTTTGAGAATGATAAAACTCAGGTTGGAAAGAATATAATCTCAGATTTGGGATTCTTTGACAAAACAAATATTTCTGGGGTTGAAGGAGAAGAAAAAAAAAAGAGAAAATAATCTCAGTTTCATAGGTGATTCCATAAGGACATCAGCATGCCATAAAACCTCTCTAATAGCAATTAGTTACAATGCCATTCAAATGGCAATTACTGCCACAGTACTGAAAACTGATATCACTCTTTCTTGAATAAAAAATCACTTTGATTTAGAATGTGTAAGAAATTTCTTTCTTGTACAGTCCAGAAACATTGTTGGTACCAGCTCATACTGAACAACATACATTTAGAGTATATTACAGACAAAGGAGGACACATCTCAAATACTTCTACTGCCAGTAGACTGCCATACATTTTTCAACCTAGACTTAATCTTTCCATTTTTTCTTTTTCTTCTCCTTCTTTTTTTTTTTTTTTTTTAATTATAGAAAACTAACTAGATAGGTGAGTGATTTACTCTAGGTTTCTGTTTATTATAATTACATCCATGTTTCCTATTAAACTAATCAGTAATATCACATCAGTACAATTAGTAAGCAAGAAGCACATTGTTTGAGGATGCTAAATGTTTATGGGTTTACATTTCTCACTTGTTTTTTAGTAACTTAATGTATCTGTCTAGACATTAACTATGCAAAAAGCTTTTGCCTTTATTGTTATTACCAACTGTGTTTTCTTTTGACTAATCCATTAATATACTTCAGATAATTGATGCAGTTATTTGCAGCTGAGGAAAAGACAAATATAATCCCCAAATGAATTTGGCCAGTGAAGTTATTGCTTTGTTTTTGTGCACCTCCATGAGGAGAAATAGAAATTTGGAGCTTAAAAATAAGCACACTGAAGATATCAAGGACCATCACTTCCAAAAGCTTCTTATTTCAATTAACTTTTCCCCCTTATCTGCCTCTTTATTTACCTACCTGTGAATTTTGTCTCCACATGAGCAAGAAAAATCCTGTGAGCTTCACAAAGGGCAGGCAGAGATTTATGCTTACTGTCTATATAAGATAATTTAAAATAAAATTCATTAGAAGCACTGAGGACTCTCAGTTCTTGAGTGGAAGTTCAGAACCTCTGAAAATCAAATCCTTACTCACAGTTTCTAAAACAATTTCTGAAGTTACTCAGGTGTTTGTGAGGTACTGACAATGTTCTTCCACTCAAAAAGCATTCTTAGCTACTGCAGAAATTTATTATGTTATTTGAAAGATATTGCAGACATTGAGTATCCCACTATTTCCAACCCTTCATGTAGATCTTCTGGGGTTTTGGTGCAAGTGCTCAGAAGAAATTAATAACTGAAAGATAAGGTGAAGAAACTGGTGGCACTTCTGCCTCTTCCAAGATATCACAAGATTATTTTCTACTGGGAAAATTTCAGTGAAGTTTCACGTCCTCATTATACTACTCAGTGACTGTTTCCTGCATTAAAAGACAAAGATCATAAGGTTGTAAAGAACCTTCCTGCACTCTTCTTACAACATTCACAAGACACAAGTGCTAACAATTATGTTACTAAATGACTTCCCCGTTGAATAATAGTGTAGTTCAAGATCTTAGATTCAGCTTCTGTGCACGTCCAATCATCCTAGATCTGAAGAGATTTCTGCAAACAACTCTCCACAGGCCCATCCAGGATCTCTGATGTTCTGAGTTCTCCTGCCCGGCTTCTAGTAAAGAAACAACAAAGTATATCTCTCAGCTGTTATTAAACACACTCATGAAGGTACAGCAATATTTCCTTTGGCAGGAAAAACACGTGCCAATTGTTCTTACCAATATGATTCCTTGGTAAAAATAGCAGTCCTCTTAAATACTTTGGTTGCAGTTGTCCGTGTTCAAGATTCCCATCACGTATTCCCAGATAGAAAGTATCTCTGAGTGCTGTCTAATCTATGAGTTAGAAGGTTGAGTTTGATGGAGGATTGAGGATATTCCAGTCATCAGTATTCCTTATGCCTACATAGATGGATTTTAAAAAAAAAAAAAGTGCTTAGAAAAATACATTGAGGGATGAAGACTTCACCCAGATTTTCATCTACTCTACTTCAGTACTATCCTATTGAAATAAACCAGTCTAGCAGAAAGGACCAGTTGACTTAAGCAATTCAGAAAGATGTTGTTTCCACTGGAAGCTGTTTTACTTACAGTTTCAGGACTGGCTTTGGTTTGGTGGAAATAAACATTATTGATGGTCTATAGGCAAGATACCCAGATACTGTAAATTAATATGGCTGCAACATTAAACAGACCTACAGTGATTTACACCATCTGAGCACCTGACTACTATATTTTATGTTAGTATTCCCTACAGATATCCCCTAGAAAGTGAATCTATTGGAAACTGTGAGTTGTTTCTTTAATATTCTGATGAATTTTGCTCTGGGGTTCAGAGAGAAAACTGATATAGTTCTATAATAGCCCAAGAAGGAATACACACACAGGTTATGTTGTATATAAACATGATGAAGTAGAAATGCAAGAAGAAATTGTGCAACAAATCAATAGTCATTTCCCATTGCTGTTTTCAACTGTAAAAACATAACACAGGCAATGAGGGAGGTATATGATTTCTCACTGAATAACAATTTGAGGCAGACACAAATATTTGCTTTTAACAGAAGAGGTATTTCTACCACACTTTCACATAGCATGCAAAAAAAATCACCTGGGAGATCTATAGAAAATGCTCAAAAGTGATCTCAACCTTTCATCACAGTAGGTGGTCCTTCCAAGCTTATATATCTCCTCTCTTTCTCTTTTCTTCCTGAAGGGAAGAACCTATGAAAATACAATTCACAAGCATTTTTTCCAAGGAACTCAGGTAAAAGAGACCTATTTTGTAACAGCAATACTAACAGATTAGGAAGTTTTTTTGATGGTGTGAATCAAATAATGATGATTCAACATTTGAACAAATATTTGAAGGTTCAGATAACTAAAAGAACTTTGCTTTCCATTTGGTCATTGCATCTGAGGATGCCTGTCTAGCAATTGCAAAATAATTCTTTCTTAAAACAGAGACCATGGCTGCATGAAAACCTCCAAGATACTCCACATATAGATTCCATGCATACTTTTAGAGCCCCATTCTGATTATTTTCTTCTATCAGCAGAGTGGAGAAAGTGGAATTACATTAGGCACCAAATTTAACTCTAACTTAATCGTTTTCCCTCTACAACAAAACAGCTTTGCATATGTCAAACACACTACTTCTGAGAGTGGGGTCTCGGAAGCAGCAGCAAAGATGGGTAGGTTTTCTTTGTTTGCTTGTTCATATATTTCATTCTGACAAAGAGAAAATGAGCAAGACATCACAGAATGCAAAAAAACCCCAACACTACAAAACTGATATGTTGTAAGACTCCCCACTCCCCTACATCAATCTGCAAGAAAAGCAACTTCCATTCTTCAGTGTCCTGGGGTCAGAGATCTTCACCTCATACAACATGAACAAACATCTCGCTCTCTCATACAGATGTTCTGGTCAAACCAGATTTCAATATTTGTATTTATGAGATATATCCCATGGTATCACTTATCGTACAGTTTTTTTCCAGAGCAATATAATAGTGTTACGAGCATAAAAGCACCTCAAATTAGATTCTGTTCCAATTTGGGAATAATTCAATGCGAATATGAGCTACTGAAAATATAACATTAGCCAAAATTATCCTTTTTAAGTCTAAAATTAATTTAAGGGTTAAAATATATAAATTAAACACAAGAGAAAGTGAAAACTACACTATGTTCTATTTCTAAATTGCAGAGTAGTACTTAAGTCTTAAAACAAAATTAGTACAAGGAAAAAGAAAATGAACCTTCTTCCTTACAAATGTGTGAATTAGGATTCTGGACGAGAGTGCAATCATGCTGGTGTCATTGCGAAACAAACATTATTAAAAGCTAAATGTTGTGAATATCACATCTTATACTCTTCATAAGGACTTCCGTGTGGAATTCCACTGTATTTATCATCCCTTAAAATAGATTTGGCTAGTGAGAAACAAATACGAAAACAACCGCCTTCGTACAGCTCCCTCAGGAAATGTCACCCTGCTGCAGCGTGGGCCCTCCCTGGGCTGCAGGTGAAAACCAGCTCCAGGTGCACTCTGTCAGGCTGCAGGAGGACCCCTGCTGTGGGCCTGGAGCCTCTCCTGCCCTCCTTGTCCTGACCTGAGCACATGAATGTGCTCAGACTTGCCACTTGCAAGATCTGAGGATACAGTCTTGGTGATCTCACCTATTTTATGGTAACAGCAACACCCTGTATAACTGCAGATGTGAAAATAATTTTTACTTTGTTGAGGTTAAGATTGTCTTCCCAGTTTAAGCACTGCTGCCAGTAAATTTAGGTCAGTTCTGCATATACTATGATCTTATTACTCTCCATCTAAATGTGGTGGCTGCAGTTGTGTTTATTCTGATATTTTTAAGACAGAATTTTTCCTCATCTCTCACCTTGCTCTGTCACTCATTTCAGCTCAGATCATTCTCCAGTTCACAAGGTACCATTGCAGTTGCTGCTCCTCTCTGGGGTTTACCTGTGCAGCTCCCACTTCAGTTTTCTAATCCTATAGAGCAGAGTTCCCTTCCATAGCTTGGCATTCTCTGTCCATTCCTGTTAGATCTATGCCACCATGAAAGACTCTTCTCCATAATTACATAAATTCAGATTTCATTACATTATGCGCTTTATTCTCACTATTGGCACTTCTTTGTTTTGATCAGAGCCAAGTCACTAAAGCCCCATAGAGTCACAACAGAAATATCACCTCTGTGAGCCTTCATTCTCTTCTATAGTGTTACTCCAGGGTTGCAACCATCTAGGCACCAAAAATTATGTTTTTACCATTATCAGGGAGATTAGAGTGTATTTCAGACATGGCTTTAAAGGGACTGCTTTATTTACTTGGAGTAGTGTAGCTATGGCAGTACAGAGATAACAACATAGCCATAAACTATCGCCTAAAACTACCAGGGAAGTGGAGTGCCCAGGCAATCATCTGTGTTGTCAATGTGTCATGCAGGGTCTCAACAGAAACTCACATCATAACTATGATGATGAGACCATAGAATCTGCTGCATAATTTTATTCTTTTTTGTTGTTGTTTCTAAATAAGGAAGTTGTAACCTGTTATGAAGCTGTGAAAAGTCTTCTGTTAAACTTAAAGGTTATCTAGTCCAACACCTCTCCAGTGAACAGGGGCACCTACAGCTAGATCAGGTTGCTAAGAGCCCTGTCCAGCTTGACCTTGAATATCCCCAGGAATGAGGCATCAGCAATTTTAAATTCTGGTATCAATTAAAACAACAATCAAAACAAAACCAGATCAAACTTCCCTTAAAATACATAAGTCACCCTGAAAATAACTCCTATTTATTGCCATGGAAACTACAACAGATACAAAAAGAACAATAACAATATTCAACAGAGAAAAATCTCAAGTACAAAACATTATTTTCAATACAACCACCATTAGCTATACCTTTTCGACAATGTTGAACAAGAGCCTGCATGTCATGCTCGTAAAAATCTGCACCAGTGGAGATGACCCACAGTCACTGTTGCCACTGCTGAAACACAACACCCACTGCCTCACTGTATTCACATCCATTGTCTGGTCTCCATAAATATTCAGCAAGTGTCAATGAATGTCAGTGAGTGCCATTTGTTCCTCATGGAGGAATTTAGTGACACATCTTTCTTCATATGCACTTTCATTTCAGAGGCCATTTTGCCAGACTTCCCCTCTGCTGCCATCTGTCACATGGCAACAAAATGTAACCAAAAATTGGTGGGAAGGTTCAACATCTACTGCCATACCACCAACATCTGCCTGTAATGTTGTGGGCCACCATAATAAAATAGGAGGCATTACTTTCAGAGCAGCCCTCATATTTTAAAAGTATTAAGACCGTAAGTAATTCCAAGGACAACATCAGAGTTCATTAACACCCCACCGGATAATTCTTATCTAAGAATTGTCCTGGTTACTATGGAGATCTATTGCTCAGTCCTTCATTCATTTCTAATTTCTGTGAAATCTCATTAGCTGTCAGCATTGAAAACATTATTTCCTCTATCATAGGAACTGAGAAGTTGTGAAGCACAGTGGCTGGTGCAGCTCTGTCCCATTAAGTCCCAATGTATAATGGTGTTTCAGAAGAAATTAGATTTCTTGTCTTTGTAATCCTTCCTGAAAGGCTGTTCCCAAGTGCCACAGCCTGAAAATTTAGGTATTTTGTTCTGATTTCCAAATACATTGTTTTAATTTGCTCTTGTGCCAAGTCTGTGTCTTTCAGGTAACTCTCTCTTCTCTGACTTCCTTCTTTACATGCAGTCCTACACATCCTTCTCTCTAACCTGTATTTATAAATAGCAATCACATCCCTTCTCAGCCTTTGTTTTACTAGAGTAATCAAGCCAAACTCTTCACATTTACTTATGCAGCATAAGCTCTTCATTCACTTGATTACCCAAGGAAGTTTTTTCTGCATTCCAATTAGTATTTATTAAACATGTTGAAAAGAATTTGCACACATTTTCCAGGAAGTATCTGATCTGAGAACTCACCCTGATATTATTAGGCCTTTTCTTTCCCAGTAAATACCTTTAATACAACAAATTTACATTTCTCTTGGCTCTATCACATTTGTTACTCTTTAGCCCTGTAATACTGCATTGCCACAGCTTTGTGCTGATTTTGCAAGGCCTTGGGATGCTGGCTTGTCAGTTTTGCCCCATGTGAACTTTTCTTGACCTGTCCGTAGCTTTAACTTGGTTTAGTGATAACTGTATTTTTTTAGCACATTTCAGCTATGTCTGATTTGTTTTACTCTTCTTATTACCGTATGGTACCACCATAGTTACAGAGTTCTAAAACAATGATGTAGTGCAGAGAAATGTGAGTCTGGTACAATAGGATAGGTCATAAGAAGTGGAAACCCAGGATATTGGCATGGGAAGATAAGAGATGGAACACAAGCTTGGCACTGCAGACCCCACAGCTATAAGAAACTCTCCTACGGCTAGCTGAAGAAATGCAGACATGGATCTGGAAAAAAAAATTGTTTTTGGGGTAGCAAAGAGAACACGGAAGTAGTATTTAGCATACATAAAAGTAACCAAATATTGTAAATCTGGATATGAAGTAGAACTGCAGATCAGTGAAGAAAGCACAAGTGTAAATTTATGTTAACAAACACATAAACAGGATCCTCAGTGGGGTCATAAATCAAGGAAAAAGAAACCACTAACATCAACATCATGTTCTTCCCTGCAAAGGATTTTGAGTAATAATGACTCTCCATAACACTCCTATCACCAGCATCAGAGTAAAAATACTGTAGATCCAGGGGAAGTGAAAGGGTAAATATAAAAACAGGGAAATGAGGTAGCAAACAAAAAGTGTATAAAAATAAGTTTTAGCTCTGTTATTATTTATCATTTTTGCTAAACAATTAGAGTGCACCAACAATAAATTCTTTGAATTTACAAGGTGTGCTTTCCCATTGTCCAAAAGTAAGATTTTGTGTGATGGATCTGTGAACCTAATTATTAAGTGCCAACCTTGGAAGACATGGAATACACATTTTGGGGTGGTTATTTCTCGTGTAAGAGATTCTGTCTCCTAGGGCAAATTTTAATTATTCATCTCCAAAGCTGGGAATCTTCCCTGTGAACCTTAGTGGAGATGATTGCCTCTGAAATGATCATACTGGGCTTCCCTGAGACTCACTAGGAATAAACAGACATATTCAGGACACAATTATCCAATGTCTGCCTTAGAATGAGGCAAACGCATCATATAAATGCACATTCTTTTTCCTTTCAACACCAGTGTAATCAAGATGACTAGCTGATAACATGGCTTCTATTAAACATATTATTGACATTCTGTCATACTGAATTACTGGAGAAATACTAATTTTAGTTTTTGTGGTCCTCCAGTTGTCTCTGGTAAATTCCTGGTCCTTCTTTTGTTGCTCAAAGTGCTCTGAGTGCCCTAAGTGCTCTAATTACTTTCATCATTGTGATGCTAAAGACCTTCTACCTGCAATTCTGTAATCTGCCTTTGGCTTGAGACTCAGACTTGTCCCTTAATTATTGAGGATCACACTGCATGTGCAGGACAATCAGGGGATCAGGCTCAGCCAGGATGGGTTCTTCAAAGGCAGGTCCTGCCTGACCAACCCCATCACCTTCTATGATCAGGTGACCCATCTGGTGGATGAGGGAAAGGCTGTTGACGCAGTCTACCTAGACTGCAGCACAGCCTCTTACACTGTCTCTCACACTATTCTCCTGGAGAAGTTGGCAGCCCGTGGCCTGGACAGGTACACTCTTTGCTGGGTAAAGAACTAGAAGGATGGCTGAGCCCAGAGAGTGGCGGTGAATTGAGTTAAATTCAGCTGGCAACTGGTCATGATTGGTGTTCCCCAGTAGCCCATCTTTTTTAATATCTCCATTGGTGATCTGAGCGAGGGGATTGAGTGCACTCTCAGTAAATTTGCAGATGACCTTAAGGAGGTTGTGGGAAGGTGGGAGTCACCCTCTTCTCCCAGGTAACTAGCAATAGGACAAGAAGGAATGGCCTCATGTTGCTCCACGGAAGGTTTGGGTTGGATTTTAGGAGAAAGTTCTTCTCAGAAAGAGCGGTCCCTGGAGGTGTTTAAGGAAAGGCTCAAGACAAACTTAATGGCATCATAAGCCAGAACAAGTAGTAGGCACATTGAACTGCTCCCAGAGAAAAGAGTGTAGTGCCAGAGAAAAAAAAATAGTGAAAAATCAGCATCAAAGGTAGTTAGCTGTCAGCTTGTGCTGTATGGGAGGCAGCACTGAGCAGAGGATGATCCCCTGGGAGCTCCCAGCTCTGTGGTTGGCTGCTGGGAAGAGTTTTTTCCCTCCCATTTTTCTCACTTCGATTTTTCAAAAGATGTTTTAAGATAGCTGTACGTTACCAGTAGTGGACTCTGTGAACTCTGTGGATAGAGTTTTGTGCATTAAAAACCATCTTAGTGCAATACTTTGCACTATTGCAAAAGTATTGCACTAAGTGCCATTTTTTCTATTAATTCTTTCCAACCATTGCCAAAAGATAATAAACAAGTTAGTCATGATTACTTAACTCCACTGATAGTTTCTTTCATCAGAATACTTGCCCATATTCTGCTTTAACAGTAGCTGTATAATAAATTCTTATTTCTGTGAAGAACTATTTTCATGTACATAGAATAATCTTTCAGTATCTGAATTACAATTTATTATGAAGCTAATTTATTGTGAATTTATCACCAATTTGTCTTAACAGCTGACTGTGAAACAATAATTGCAAAAATCAGTAGATTCTACTGTCTCATATTGAGAACAATTCCTCAAAATCTGAGATTCTGTAGGGAAAAACCTTGCAGCAAAAGAATGAAAACAAAAAAAACAGCAACCACAAGGGTGAGGGAAGGGATTGTCCCACTCTGGTCTGCACTGTGCAGCCTTGTCTTGAGTGGTATGCGTGCGTTTGGGTACTACAGTATAAGAAAGAAAAAACTATTAGAGAGTGTTCAAGGGAGGGCTACAGAGTTGGTGAAGATTTTGAAGGGGAAGGAATGAAAAAATGAAAAAAAATTCTTTATATTGTATACTGAAACCTGAGTCCAGAGTTCAGTGAAGTGAATAGAAACTTTGAGTCAAATTTGGGGTGAACAGATTTACAATTAGTTCTAACAAATTTAATAAGTCTGTACAATCTTTAATGTCTTTTTGATACTAAAAACAAACTGTATATTTCTTCAGAACTCTACCTTATAATTCAGTAATGTGTTATCTTAAAAGCAGCACCAGTCCTTGTTAGAAAATTCTTGTTTTTTTCACTATAAACTTATTCCCATGAGAATACAAATAATTAGTGTTAATACCATATTTGCAGAAGATGTCATTGATTGGAATGCTTATGCTGACTCTTTTGCATATATCAAAGTGAAAACTGGATGGCTACCATTTTCTTTGCAAAGGAAACACAGACTCCCAATCTGTTTAACTGCGTAAATGAAAACGGTGGATCGTTTAAGCAGTTGAATTTGAATAAAGCCAAATGGTCTATGAGCAAACTGCTTAGTAATTCAAGAACATGTTTAGCCTCTGTGAAAAGTCAATATTAGTGACTAAGTCTACTTCACAGGGATGCGGTAAAGATGCATCCAGCAGAGTAAGATTTGCAACTGGAGTAGCTGCAATATTATTACTTCTAATTATTGCCCATTTTATTAAACAATGTCTTCATTTATTTCCTTTCTTTTATTCTGTATTCATAGGAGGCATTTGAAATTCAGATGGAAAAGATCTTAACATCGAAAATGGTTCCTTGTCCTTAGACTTTGTACAAACAACGGTTAGTTTAGGACTTTTTGACACAATCTCAGGAAAAAAATATTAGATAAAAATAACAGATACCTTGTATATTGAAAAGTAGCTATACTGTTATAATGAAATAGAAATAGAAATAGAAATAGAAATAGAAATAGGTAAGTGTCTTATGAAGTGACATATTATTTCTTTTGCCTGGAAAAAAAATAATAATAAAAAAATAATTGTACATATAAGTTAGTTTTCAACTGTCATATAAGGATGAGTTAGTACATCACTGAGGAGCTGTTATAATCCTTGCAGAGCAGTCTGGTGAAAACTGTGAATAGATGATTGTATCTACCACTGTGCTCAGACCTGGTACTGCGTGTTCTTTTTGTCAGGTAAGCTGGGAAGGTACACAGCTGTAACAGTGGCAGATCCAGAGTTATTTACTATTTGATAAAATAACTTCTTGTTGAAAGTCTATTTTCTGGTGTGTAAGGAAAAAGATAATGACAAAAGGAGAAAAAAAAAAAACCAGGAAATGAATAGAGCGAGCAGTGAAAGCTTCCTTTCAGTTTAGCCAAGCTTATTGAATTTTCTGAATGAAGTTTTTCTTTCTTTCATTTTCTGTGCTTGCAGTAGGTTTAGCAGGTGGTATGTCCCTGATGGATAAACTCTTGCCCTGAGAGGATGTTGAGAAACAAGGAGCCATTCTTATTTTCTGTTTTTCTTTGTTTCTTTATTAACAACCCACGTCTTATAATGTATTTCTCTCTAACTTCCTATATGCACATTGTGTGTACAGGGAGCCAATGAGATTACTATCGCTCTTAAGTAACAGAGTAAGTGCTTGCAGGAACAAGAACAGGTTCTGCAAACCTCTCTCTGTCTTTCTCTATCCTCAATCAAATTTTATGTAAAAGTTAAGTAATACTATATGTGATCATTTTTGTTTTTACTTCAAATTTTGTATCTATAAATGTTCATTGGAGCCTTAATGTAAGAGCTTGTCTGGAACAGCTGAAGACAGATCTTATTTAAAAATCAGTTTAGAGGCTAAAGTTTACATTTGTTAGTACTAATTCCAAACACCTGATGGAAAAACTTAAAATCTAGCAGGTAGTTAATGTGATAACAGCAGTAATGATTCAGTCCACAACGTAGTGAACTATATTTAATTAAGAGATTTTGAAACTTGTTAGTCAACAGTGTGCTGTGAGCCTGGTGTTATCAACAGGGCTATGCACTTGGAAGAGCACTTTCAAAAACTGTGTGCATGGTGTTTAACTCTGCTTCTTAGGTACAGCAGCTGTTTGGTTTTTTTTTTGCACTGATTCTCCATTCTCCATTCATAATGTTATGCCATATGACATTTCAGATACCCAGTGTTCACCTGGCTCAGGCTGCGTCATAAGAGATATTGAGCAAATGATTGCACTTATTTAAAGGAAAACCTTTGACTTAAAAAATGCAGCCCTAGTACATCATGTGGTTCATGAAGCAAAGGAAGCACTGATAAAAAAGACTGGAATGGAAGAAAACTCAGATTAACCAAGAGTAGTTACATTTTGAGATCTATCAATTGCATAGACCATCTAAATTTCCTTTCTCTCAAGTCCCTTTTTTCAGATTATGTTCAGTATTTTACTTCTGAGTAAAACTCAGTAAAAGAGTAAAACTCTTCTCAACTCAATTTGATAAATCAGACTTTTCAAGACGGCTCCACAGTGATCTCCATTAGGAATTGAGTTCCACAGATTTGAGATTCAGAAAAGAGAACAATCTAATCTAATCTGATGTCTCCTGCAGCACAGAGCACCAAAATGGACATAGTGATAACATTCATCGTGACAAATAAAAAGACTTCCTGGGAATGTTCCCACGAAGTGGATCTTAACTTTCAGTACTGTTAAACTAGAACTGTACTAGCTGACAAGTTCATAAAGAGTTCCTGGGCCCTCCAGGAGGGGGAGATAAAAGTCCGTCCTGGTTTTCAGTCTACTAATTTTGATCTGGTTAAATAACTGTTTTACATAAACCACTTTCCACTATGTTTGGATATCGAATCCAATGTTTCATTACTTCTATTTGTGTAATTTAAAAAATTTTTCATAGTCTGAATCTGTCTGGCATTAAAGTCCATCCCTTTGTATAAAAAAGGAGTAATCTGTAGCTGAAAAAAAAATAGTTCAAATATCAATATTCCGACATTTACAACCCCTCAGTTTGAGAAACTCCAATGGGGTCTTGGAAACTCAACCATTTCAAACTTTCAAAATTCGTTTGGATGGAACGCTTGAAGTTGCGCTGCTGGGAAAAGCCTTCCATTTTTGGGGTGAGCATAGAGAACATTGTCACAAATTTGGATTATGAGGATATTATTCTCCCACAGTAAATAATTTGTTGCAATACAATATTTCAAAAGCAGTGTTGCTACGGAACTTAATTTAATATTTGCAAGAAGAGCTATAACAACATTAACTCTACTTTTTTCCCTTTTTGCTCCGCAACTGTTGTCAAAGGTTTATTTTGTCACCTATTAGCCCTTGAAAGCAGATCTTTTACAACACAAAGTCATACAAAGTTTAGAAATAATATGAAATTAATTATTAGCAAACACAGCCAAGGAGTTTTGACCTCTCAAATCATTTAGCCAAGGGAGTTGCTAAAACTTTGATTTTTCTGTCATTTAACTCCTCTACTAGATCTGTATCACCCCTTGTTTTTCCTTTGAGTAAGATGATCAGTCAGGTGGCTGACTGCAGGTTGAATGGAATTCTTCACTCAAGCATGAATGTCATGCCTGGGGAAAAAACACACACGGGGTACAGAAAACTTGAAGAACTCCTTTGAAGTCTGTGTTCGTTATACAAGAAAATTTTCTGCCACAGATGTTCAGCAGATTCTTACACCTACCATAATAGCATTCCCTAAATACAAATATAAAAATAGCATTGCAGACAGCTAGACAAAGGAGCTGTATGCCTTATGTCATTGCAACATAATTGTTGGTCTTGTGATACAGTATTTAATGCATCAGATTCATGATATAAAAAGTAATATCCAGGTAATAATGAGCTCAAATCCTCTGCTTTAATTTGACTGGGGCATGAGTTTGGCAACAAGCTAATTAAGATTTCTTCAGTTCTGTTGGCAACTGTTGCTCTGAATCAAATACTTTAGTATTAGGAGTGGATTCTGAAATGTGTTCAGAATAGAACATAAAATTGCATAAACATAAAATGCATAAAATTGTGAAGATATGTATATATATACATATACACAGTGAATCTGTAGCTACCTTTGAGGCTGCAACCTCCATGATTGAACTGATTAACTACACCCTTTTTTTTTTTTTTTGGTTCAAGACTAAAACTGGTGCAATCTAATGTCTGTAGCTATGAGATAACCAGGGCCAGAAGGCCCTCGTGAAACGTGCATAAATGATGATGATGTGTTTATGTATAAGTATTTGCTAAAACCTACTGATCTAATCAACCCACTCCAGGCATGAAGCCTTCAACCCCTTAGTAATGACTAGGGACAGATCAAACATTGACAGCTGCAGAGGATCTTGTAGGTAGGTCTGGAGACATGTCTTAGATACTTGTAACTGCTGATCTACTTAGCACCAGTTTATTTTATCGTGAGAAGCTGTAGTAATCATTCAACAGCTTCTTCACAAGCACTTAGAATGACTCTCTAAAGGATCAATGAACTCCTACAGAAGAGCAGGATAGACAGAGGAATGGAAAAATGTCTACATTAGCCCATTTTCAATCATCTGTGTAAGTGAAGACAGTGAATATTCAGATCAGTCAATAGATTAACTTCAGACTTCATATTTTTTAACTTGCTCTACTGTCATGTATGAAACCTACAAAGGCTGTGAATATTGACAGTACCATTTCATGTTAATTACGTCAAGAACTCACCACTGTTTTTCTCCTAAATTTACCATTTATTATCATAAAGGCTGATTCTTCAACTCTCACTATCACTAAGCAAGTATTCAGTTCTTCCTGTTCTTAGCATTCTTAGCCTGGCATATCAGCAAGGATTGCATCTAACCCATGTTAGTTAATGTACAATTATCCAACTTACAAAAGTATTTTCCAAAGGATTTTGTATAGTTATCATTGTTACCTCCAGAGATAAAAGAAAACCTCATCTTTTTTGATAGTAGAACTATGAGAACTACTCAAAACAGATAGCTTCTTATTAATTTTATTTTGTTGTTTGTGTGTGTGTGTTTATGTGGTGACAGCCAGATCTATATCCGCTGTTTAGTCAATAAAGTCAGTGATTGAACATAAGACGGCTAAACAGACCAGCTAGGCCTGTCACTTATTTCTCCATTATGTCTCATTTATTGTTCCAGGAGCCACTTAAACCTGTCATATTAGAAGCATAAAGTAATTCTAGTAAGGAATTGGCTCAGCAGTTTTCTTCTGGGATAGTCATAACGGGATACAGCTTGCTTTTTGAAGAAAACAGGTGGTATTGGCAGTAACACCCCTCTCCTGACTAGTAAGTCACGTCTTAAAACACTACAATGAGTATTGATTATAGATAGATAGATAGATAGATAACTCAGATGGTGCTTCAAGGGACCCAACCCTCAGAGTGTAGAAGGATCCCAGAGATCTCTCCTCATGGTAAGCTAATGAAGAGCATTACTCACCCTCACATTGAGATGCCAGCTAGTCTGCAATCAGAAAACCAAGAGTTATGTGAAATGTTGTAAAGGAGACATGACTCTGTCACCCCATCATGATCAGAGGTAGTAAACACAGAGATAGTCATTGTTTCTTTCCAACTGAGATACCTCCACATAGGTTAGTTAATACAGAGCACTCAGACCAGTGAAGGATGTTCTTTGAGAGTTACATATTGTCTGACTATGATGGTCTTTGGCACAAAGGTAGAATTTGGATATCCATATTCAAAGATTTACCATTAATGATTAGTTGTGAGAATATGCTGTTTTCTCCTGGGTCTGCTAGTATAGGATTATTTCATTAATAACCTGATTAAAAAAACACAGGGTATGAGTGTTAAATTTGCAGCTGACACAAAGCTGAAAGGTACTGTGAGCGCTTTGGATGATAGGATTATAACTTAAAAGATTCTTGATAACCTAGAGCAGTAGCCTGAAAAAAAAGAATGTTATTTATAGGAGTAAATGTAGCATACCAGACTTATGCACATATTGTTAGCTGCACAGCTCTAATGTAGGAAATAAATAGTTGTAGAGCATGCAGCAGTTCCATAGGAAACGGTCTAGGGATTGCAGTGAATCAAAGGTGAAGACAAGGAACAATGTCATTCTCTTGCAAAAAAAAAAGAAAAGATAAATACTATGCAGCTGCATTTAAATACTATCACACTCCGCACAACTTGCTTTAGGCATAAAGCTTAAAAAGCCTTTAGTCTATATGATTAAGGATTAAAACATCTAATTTAGTTGCCTAGCTCTGTCTTCACATTGATTGGGTTTTTATACTCCCATTAAGAACACAGACTCAGCTGGTACTGTCAATATGAATGATTTCACATGAGCTAAAAGACACATGCTGTCAAGTTTGAAACTAAATCTCACTCATAAGATAGTGTTCCTTCTTCCAGAGTAAAGAAAATCTCAATTTGAATGTTATGTTTAGATTTGGTCATCACAATTTAAGGAATATGTGGATGTATTGCAGACAGAGAAATCTCAAAGTACGATTGGATGATCAGAAAGGACAACCTCTGAAGAGAAATGAAGAAATTGAAGTTATTAAATGAATGACAATTTATTAAATATAAGAAAATAAAGTCTGCTGAACTGAGAAGAGAGCAATTTTTCCTCCTTTCTGTAGCTGCTATAATAAGGAATGGAGAGAGGTCAGGATAATAAACCAGGGAAATTAATTTGCCTACATTCTGTAGTCTCCATAACTGGAGGATGGGCTGCCATTTGTCAGGAATGACAAAGACATAATCCCTCCTTGAAAAAAAGAGTTGGTCTTCAAATGCCTTCAGCTCTCCTCCAGTTATAGAATTATATGATTCTAATTCACAGTCTTGTGACAAAAACAATACAGATGTTTGACAGAATTTTCTTAAAGCGGTTAATTGCTATAGGAAATTAAGGTGGATCATGTGATAGCTATGAGCCAAAAGAGAAATTCACTACTTAGCAAAACTCTTTTTTATTATCTAATCTTCAGAATCTAATAAACCAGCTTTTATTTCTGTCTTTTGTTAAAGATAATGGCCAGTATATGTCCTGAACTATTTCATGTATTAATTGCAGTCTGCTCTTGGATGGCTGCATCTACATTACTGCTGACCAGCAGTTCAGAAGATGCAAAATACTGTGACTCATGGCAAGTGCTAATGGCATTTATTTACAAGAGTAGTCTCACTAACAGGAGAGTTATTCAATTTGGCTTGATTTGAATTTCTGTAAATGGTTGCTAGATGATTGGTTTTACTGAAAATGAGTCATAGAATCATAGAATCATAAAATGGATTGGGTTGGAAGGTCCTTAAAGGTCATCCAGTTCTAACCTCCTGCCACAAGCAGGGTTGTCATCCACCAGATCAGGCTGGCTGGGACCCAGCCAACCTGGCCTTGAACACCATGTCAGAGCATGAGGTGATGAATCCAGACACCTGAATGCATGTCATGACACAGTGAAAGTTATCATACCAAGACATTTTAGATTGAAAACAAATCTATGTTTTAAACTAGTGGATATAATTAATATTGATCATGAGCTTTACTCAGTGAGGAGCTCAAAAATCAGTAACACAAATGAATCCCTTCAGTAGCAAAGGGTTAATTGCAATAGTAAATATGAAGACAGAAATTGGACTTTGAAATATTATTAGAAATAATAAATAAATTAAAATATCATTAAATATTAAAACATACCATTATGACAAAATGACTCCAGAGTGAACTAGCAATTTCTTTTGTCTTGATTAAAAAAAATAATAATAATCTTGTATTATTATGCTTAGCGGTAACTTACCAAATTTTTGTCTCTTTTCTTGGTACCTTTTAAATTATTGAGCTACATGCAATTGAATATGCTTGAAAGTTTTGAAAAACCTGAGCAAGGTGCACAAAAGCAGGAATTATAAATATGATTAAGAAATTATTACAGAAAATCAATAGATTATCTATTTTAATAAAACATTCTGTTTTACTGTAATTGTCTAACTCTCCTACATAACTGACTTTTCTTCTGTAAATTTTGCTAAAGCTTTTCTCCTCACATATGTATATTGCCAGAGAAGCTGACTCATGCAAGAATGTTAGAATTTGCATATTTTTATATATACAAATTTAACAAGTACATGCAGAAAATATTATATACAGAAGTGAGCAGATACTCAACATTTTCCAGTAGAACCATTCCACAAAAGCTAGGCTGAGTCCTTGACTACAGCCCCTAATTAAGCAATGGGAAATGTCCTCGGCAGGGACTGATTTACAAAGGTGAATGCTAATTAGCTTTCTTACCTTTGGAAATACTTGCAATTTCAAAAGAATTTACTCCAAAATCAGTACATAAACTTACACTTTCAGAAACATGCACATACTATAAACTTTTTAACAGGCTGGATAGGGCTCTGAGCAACCTGATCTACCTGTAATTGTCCCTGTTCATTGCAGGGGAGTTGGACTTGATGGCCTTTAAAGTTCCCTTCCAGCTCTAAGGATTCTATGATTTGGAGTAACTTCAGCAGTATCTGAAGCAGTAACTGAAGTGATACCTTTCATGTATTTTTGCTGTAATTAGATGTAAGTTTACATTCCAAAATGCCATTATAAAATGAAAGGCTGATATTTAAAACATCTCAAGAAAAGTTGTGATTAGCAAAAAGTAGCATAATTCTTCTGTTTAGACAAACTGGCAATTTGCAGTGAAAATCTTCAGCATATTCTCCACCCACTTTGCTGGGCGCTGTGCTGACTGGCCACATAATACATAGCCCAGTGGTGTCTCACTCAGTCCTTGACAGATGTACTGCGATCCTCCGTATTATTAATAACATTGAAGATTTTCCAATAGTGCTCCTGCTTGTGTAATTCCTCAATCATTCAAAAAAGTTCTCCTAATTGGTTAGTATGGGAAGTCAGAAATTTTATTCAGTTTATTTAGTTAGAAGAAGATGGCATCATTTTCAAATTAATTTTTGTTCCTTGTAGGAAGTTAAAGCAGAGTTTATGCATTATGTCTTCTAGGATGGTGGAAACACTAAGCTCTGTGTGCAGCAGTCTGGTGTCCCCGTTGTGCCCTACACTACACAATCAAGTCCTTGTGTCAAACTATAGAATTTCACACAACAATTCATTGATTTCATTAACAAGAATGTGAAGTGGAAGCTTGTGAAAATAGCAGTCCAATGGCAGAAATGCATCTGATGGCTGCAGCAAAATAAGGGTGGTGCAACAGTCACAAATTATGTCGTTCTGTATGACAGATGTATGTGGTCTCTCTGATTGTATTTATAAAATTAATTAATAAGGATAACTCACCACAAATGATCACAAAAGAGCTTTAACAAGATGTTGAAGTGCATTACAATTCTTGAAATACAAATATTTCATAAATCATAATGGGATTTTTACTCTATTTTTTTTTTCTTTTTGCTATTAGAAAAGTTTGAAGCTGGCTGCTAAATATATTTGTGAACCAATATAAACCTCAGAATATTAATAATCTTTTGCTGATTGAACTGCCTGTCAGGAGATTTTACATTGACAGGAGTTGTCTGATCTTTGCAATCTGAAATGGCAAAACTATAATCAGTACAAATCTGAGAAGCAGATGCATAGAATCATAGAATCTTTTGAGTTGCCAATCGTCATTTGATCCAACTCCCCTGCAGTGAACAGGGACACCTACAATTAGATCAAGTTGCTCAGAGCCCTGTCCAGCCTGACCTTGAATGTCTCCAGGGATGGGATATCTACCACATCTCTGAGCAACCTGTGCCAGTGCGTCACCACCCTTATTGTAAAAAACTTCTTCCTTATCTTTTATCTAAATCTCCTCTGTTTCAGTTTCAAACCATTTTCTCTTGTCCTATCACAACAGACCCTGCTAATCAGTCTGACCACTTCTTTCTTATATCCTCCCTTTAGGCATTGAAAGGCCACTCTCAGGTCTCCCTGGAGCCTTCTCTTCTCCAGGTTTAACAGCCTCATCTCTCTCAGCCTGTCCTCATATGGAAGGTGTTCCATTCGTTGGATCATTTCGTGGTCCTCCTCTGGACACACTCCAACAGGTCCTGCAATGAGGACTCCACATCTGGAGGCAGTACTCCAGGTGAGGTCTTGCAGAGTAGAGGGGTAGGATCACCTTCCTCAACCTGCTGGCCACGCTTCTTTTGATGCAATCCAGGATATGGTTGGCTTTCTGGGCTGCATGGATGCAATGCTGGATCTTCTCTGAAGAGACAGTTTATATGATGGCCATGTATTTTGAGAAAGTGAACTCTAAAAATCTCCATGTTTTAAGCTTATCTTGCTATCCAGTTTGAAGTAAAAAGAAAATACACTTTTGCAGTAAGAGACTAAATACTTTAAGCAATTTCAACCAGCTCTAAAGTGCAACTAGCAAGATGACTTTTGGGATGTTAACTCTATATTAAAAGGCCTTGAGTTAATTTGGATGCTGTTTGCATGCACTTTGGCTAGCATTATACACATCTTAATTTATCTGAGCTTTACTTCCATGTCTGTGGAGATGGCAAGACTTGGGAACAAGAGCTCTTACGTAAAAGTATACAGAGCACTGTACTGGTGAGAATCCATTTCTAGGTCATCTTTTGTGACAATTCTTGCTTATTGTACTAGGAATAACAATTTTAATTCAATAAGATACA
This sequence comes from Numida meleagris, assembly GCF_002078875.1. NCBI lineage: Eukaryota > Metazoa > Chordata > Aves > Galliformes > Numididae > Numida > Numida meleagris. The sequence continues at coordinate 142,014,888 of NC_034410.1, forward strand.
AATTAATGGAAACTGCCAGGGCAAAAACCACAATATTACAAGAAAAGCAGTTCCACTTCATCTTTATGCAGATTCTTTATGACAAAGATCAAGAACAAAGCAGCCTCAGACTCTCACAAATCAGTAGAGATTAGATGTAATTTTTCTATCATAATTAACTAATCATTTGCCATTGTCATCATTGTATTTAAAAACCCAACAGACAAAATCCCTACTTCTGACTTAATAGATACTTCTGTTTTGAATCTCTAATAATGACTATATTAAGGCACTTCTCTTTGTTGTGAAAGAATGTTTGGGCAATTGAATGTATTATGAAAAGAAATAAACTGAAATTTTATTTCTAAAAATAAGTAAATTAAACAGAAATGTTTTGCAACTGTGAAAACTCTTAGCTGGAATGTTTTCTTACACATATAATTGACCCAATGGATAAACTTCAGCAAATGTTATTTCCTAACTGTCCCTTTAAGCAAAATTTCCAGTAGCAGCCAAAGGATGGTTTCAAAAGCCAAGTTTTAGAAGAAAGAAGACCAAGTTGTACGTTTCCATTGCCTCTCATGTAAGAGCATCTTAAGAATGTAAAGGGAAAATGGAGAGACTTTTTATTCTTTGGAGTTTAAGAGTAGCACTCCTAACAATAATCTGGAATTGATTTTATTCATTATTTATTCATGGATGTAAGTCTGTCGCTGGTAGGGGTGTTGGAACTAGAAAATCTTTAACGTCCCTTTCTACCCAACCCATTCTGTCATATAATTCTATGATATAGCTGAACTGCTTAAGAATTAGCAACCAGTGATTCTCGAGACACTCTGGAATATCAGAGGCATCTCTCATGGTACCTGCACAGGACCTAAGCCCTTTTGTACAAGGGCTGCTCAGACAGAACCTCCCATGTTCCAGCTTGTGCCCATTGCCACTTGCAGAGTTACTGGCCAGGACTGTAAAAAGCTCCACCTTCTTCATGCCCTCTCCCTTCAGGTGCTTATAGATACTGATAAAATCCTATCTGAGGAAGCCTTTTAAAACTCTACAAGTTCCTCAACCTCCTCCTTCATAGGACAGGTGGAACATTTGTACTAAAGTATAGCACTGATGGCTCCACTGAGGATCGAACTCAGGACCTTCTGCGTGTAAAGCAGATGTGATAACCACTACACTATGGAACCACCCTGAGTAGTGCACCCTACCATGAAATGATCTCTCCCCCTCCCCCCACATCTTAATTGTAAAAGGGAACACTGGTCTCAGTGTAGATACTTTATACTGTATCCATTGAATTCCTCGCTCAGCATTTACATTCAGTGTCATGGTTTGGAAAAGGTACACAGAAAATCCTAATGAATGGACACAATTTGTAACCCAAGCTGGAAAGGTCTCATTCCAAACAATTACTGAAGAGAGGCTGGAAGATAGCTTAAAAAAAGGGTAGAAGCCATCTGACTTAATGGAGGCATATTCAGTGAAAATACCAGAAAAAAAAGCTTAAATAACATTTATAGTTAATGTGGAGTCAAGGGAGTCTAGGAAGTAATTTATTCTGTTTGAATGTCAGGTCATCCTCTGAATTATAGCATGAATGCCTTTTCCTCTATCAACGGAACTTCGCAGACTATAGAGTTGTACCAGGGCATCTCTGATACATCCAGGTGTGCCTGGCACAGCTGTCCATGTAGAAATGTCAGGCGGAGAGAGAAGTCTGAAAGCAACACAGTTGTGTTCAGAGGAATCACATTTAGGTTAACAAGTCTTATCTCATTCATTTCAGCAAAGCACCTATTTATCAAGACATTTTTTATCTCCAAATCAAACATAGTTTCTTCTCATTAAAGTATACACCTTGTTTTGTTTGATAGCTTTTGTTAATTTGGAAAAGCAAAGACAGCACAACATGATTGTTTCGGCTGACACGTAAACATTTATTAGGTATTGCACAGGAATCAGGGAAGACATCATTATTTCTCTACTGAACGTGTTTTATTGTTTTACAGCTTACATTACTGGGTTTAGTTGTTTGCCTGCTTCTTTTTTCACAGGATAAAACATACTTCTCCATGATTAATAATATTTAGTCATGATTATTGTTACAGATCTCCTCCATTTCATTTAAAATAAAAGTGCTCATAAAAATGAAGAATGTTTATATATATTGTCACAGTTGGCAAGTTTGCTTTCTAAATTAAAAAAGAATTTCTGAATTTATTAACAGTTGACTAAGACATATTCTTAAGAATTTAAAGTACGCATTAGCAAAAAACATGCACAATTTCACCTGTTGTCATTGTTCTGAAAATCTTTATATGCAAAATGAATTTTCACAAGGATATAAAGTTTTAATTTCCCGGTGACACAATGCCATCCGAGCACAGTTGCTTGAGGATTTTGTTCCTGTTTTTGCTCTGGGGATTTTTGATAGAAAGTACAAAGCAGTTTACTGCTCTTAGAGATAATTTTTATTATTTTATTTTTAACAGTAATCTGATCTATTTTTCTTAAAAGCAAACAAAAAACAAATCAACAACAAAAGCCGTGCATTGCCTATATCTTGGTAATCTCTTTCTTTACAAGCATGACTATTCAGATATTCTGCATTAATTACTAATGCTCTTTTTTTTTTTTCCCCAGCAGTAGAGTGTAAGCGAAATATGTGATGCCATGAAAAATTCTCAGTATGACATAGTGAAAGTCTAACTGAAGGTCTCAGTACTGAAATTCAGAGATGAAACTCTGCACATGTTGAAGTTTGAGTTCTATCAAATGCTTTCCCAGATGACCCAGATATAAGTGGATATCTTATCTTTCAGATTGGGTAGTCAAATAGTGTCACATTGTTCCTTTGAGTGTTATTGGCCTCCAGAATTGATGTTCCTTTCTCAAGCGTAGCAGTGCACTGTCTGCTGCAGAAGGGACCTTTTTCATTTTGTTGTTGTTATTGTTTGACGTTATATATGTAACAGAGCCAACAAATATTCTTGAAGGTAAATAGCATTTATCTTGCATGAGGAACATATTGTCAGAACTTGTTTATTTCATCTACAGGACTGTTAATGGTGAAATAGTTTTGAGATGGGTTATTTAACATGCTGAAGAATTGATTATGAACAGCTACTGTGAATCAAGATAATGATGAAACTAGAATAGTCAATATCTTTTTCATTAAGCTGGATCAGATTATAGGATGCTACTCTGGATCAAGAAGATAAATCTCCATACACCCTAAGAAGATGGACAAATATTCCTCAGAGCCTCAGAAAAACATGGCAATTGGAAGACACTTTCTGTCAGTAGTACCAAGAACAGATAGCTGATGTTTGACCAGTTTGTCACTTACTCTGGCTTTTAGCAAAATTCAGTCAACACAGTGCTACTATAAACAAAGCTTTCACAGACAACATTACTGACACTTTTATCTCGAGCAGATTGGTTTGGCAGAGGTTGCAGACACTTGATACGGTTTAGCGGCAGAATACACTGTTGTCAGAACACAAGGTTACCCCAAGAGCAACCTGTTAGATGATCTGACATTAAAGTCTTTAAACAAAATTTCTGTAGGAAATGGTCCATTGACTGCCTGTGCCCTTTTCATTCCGGTCAGGGCAGTAAGTCCTTTCAGAAGAGCTTATGTGATGCAAGCAAGATGATTTTCCCTTTTAGAAAAGAATTTGCAGATCTAGTGCCATCGAGAGTAATGTTTTCACAGTCACCTCTGATAGCAGAAGTGAACAGATGAATTGCCTTGTGGGGCTTTCAGCACTTCCTGCTCCCACTGAAATGCCCTTTCCACATGATATGAAGGAGCATGTGGTGACATTTTGCCTTAGGGCAGGCTTTGCACGTTTGGCTCCTTATACTGGTTATGCTAAATTATCAAAAAACTGTGATGCGTGTGCCAAACTCTTCATTTGGGAATATGTTCAGTGATCTGGGGTCATTAATCTTTACATAAAGAGTCTGAATTTTAAGTAGGCACATCCTCCAAATATTCTGTCAACTTGGGAGGGTTTTCTGAGATTCCTTTATGTAAAACACCCAAAACACTTAGCAGCTCAGAACCACTGGTCAAATCTCAAAACTACACTCCCTAGAATTCAGGAAATGATAAACAAAAAGAATTTGGAGCTGTATGAGATTAAATTTTGGCCTAATGTGAGAATGATTTTTCAAGTTTTATGATTTTTTATCAGAAGTATTTGCCAAATGCTTCTACAGGGAGAGATCGAATAACCACTGTTTATCAAATGTCATTTACTTCCAGTACTTGGAGGAAGCGTATAAACAGGAGAGGGAACGACTGTTTACGTGGTTGATGGTGATAGGATCTAAGAGGTTTTGCTTTTTGCACCTTTGCCTCAAAGCTTGCTGAGGAACACAGATGGATAAGTCCAGGCAAGTCCTGGTCAAAGTTGGAAAAATCTTTTGTCTGAAGATTTGAAGGCCAGGGGCAAGGAGAGATAAATAGCAGCTTAATGGCCGGGAAATGGTCTTTTGTGTGGGCCCATCTCGAGGGAGACAGCCATCTCAGGGGTGCTGCGCATGACTCTTACCGAAGTGCCCAGGAATGCCACGATGGCAGAAGAAGAAGGATAAAAAGGGGACGTACAACCAAGAGGTGAGGTCTCTGACATCAGATTCCTCGTGCCGTGCTACCTTCCTGCTGCCGGACTCTCCTGGGCCTGCTACCCGCTTGTTCCCTTTTTCTCCTGGACTCCCTGCTTGCTGCCTAAGGACGGCCACTCTGCTGCTGCCTTCTCCTGCACTCCTGCTCCTGTATCGGCCTCGGACCATCGGAAAGTCGTGCAACGGGACGCTGCTCGATCTTTGGTGGTGACTGTCCCCGCTTCACGTCACTCTTGCTTTCCTATCTTTCCTATCGCCCGCTTTCCCTTCCCCATCACCCTAATTCGTAATAATCGCCGGCCTTCCCATCTCCCTGATTGCCTAGGATCTGTAATAAACTGGTCGGACCGACATTTGAACTGTTGTTTCTTAATCTCATGTCGGGTATGCACATAACAAAGAACCTTCCTCCCGCTCTGATAATCGGAGCGAGACATAGGACAAGGGGGAATGGTTTTAAACTAAGACAGGGGAGATTTAGGTTAGATATTAGGAGGAAGTTTTTCACACAGAGGGTGGTAATGCACTGGAACAGGTTATCTATCAAACCATTTTTGTGAAATAAATGTATTTTCTCGACCATCTACAAAGTGAGTACAAAATATTTTTCATTTAAAGCACATACTCTTATTGTACTTAGTGGAGCCTTTTGAATAGGATGAATAAAAAAGGTTATCTTGTATGAAAAATTTTAGGAATGCTAGAAGTATTTTGCTTTCATCTGAAATATTTTGAAAATTTTCATAGACATAAGTAAAAGAGGCAGTTAGCACTTGTTTTGTCCTTTGTTCACATTTTACAGTTCAGGCATTGAAGCATGAACCCATAAGCATCACTTCGATAAAAACAAATAGGAGATTATTTTCCCCAGAAGTCACCAAAGAAGAGTTTGGTCTGTGAACTGTCATATAGAAAGTTTCGGTTTTATGCTACTACCATCTAAAGAATTGCCTGATGGAGAACAAAGCAAAACAGAATACAGGACTCAAGATCCCCAATCTCAACTTATACTGAGATGGCCATAGTCCTTCTATCATTAAACACTGCTATGAGAAGAAGGAAGGAAGAGACAGAGCAGGACTGCCCTCGCAGTCCACAATCATCCCATTGTATTCCCATTAAGGGATGATGTGAGGATACAACATAGGACATGTACAGGTCCTGGAGACATCACCACAGTCTGCTTTGTGGAGCGTGTGATCCCCTTGGGTGGAATCCAGGTAAGCTGTCCAGACTCTTTTAAGAATAGACAATATTTCATGTGAGAGCTGTGGAAGGGACACATGCCATACCAGTGGCTAATACAATTACCTACATTTCAGAACAGGATAAGCGCTAGTAATGGCTCTGAAGACAATGTTTTTTAGAGAAGACCCCAAATAGAAATAAAGCAAATCTATATACGAAATCTATATACCAACCCTTGCTAACCATACTGAAGGATCCCAGTGGGACTGACTGGGACAGTATCTATATCACCAGCTTTCTTGGAAGACTTTATCTGCCATGTGGATAGATGTATGTAGTCCTCATAGCCTGAGTAGACTGCAGCTATCCTATCTGTTTTCACAGTGATGGTATTAGAATTGACACAGTGGTCTTCCATTAAAGTCTCTTCTTAGAATGGCCAGAATTCATTTGCCAAGATGGCAAACTATATTTGTAGGCCTTCCGAAGTCACACAATATGAATGGCATTTTCACTTCTCAGTGTTCACCATCAGCGAGGTCAGAGTTTTCAAATTTTCTGGTGGAGCAGCAGGAGGCCACCAATGCACCATCTAGCCAGCATAGACTGGAAGGCATTCAACCAAAGTCCACAAAAAGCAGCTACTCTTTCCTCTGACTTCCTTAACATCTGACTTCCTTAAAATCAATTAGATTTTATTCTTACAGTGATGGTGTTCAATTCTCCTGCTTCTTCGACTGTCTTCTGTCCCAGAATACCATTCTCCAGGAAGAGCTACGTAGAAACAAACCCCATCTGAATGCACAAATCAAACCCCTAAACCACTGTGATAATCTCTGTCTCTCCAGATTTATGTTTTTAAAACACAGTGCTTATTGAGATTCCTCATTCAACTTCAAGGAAGAAAAAGCAAGAAAGTGAGCAACAGACAATTTGTATTCTGAATACAAAAGCTAATTTATATCATAGAGTTTTTGAAATGAGAAATATACCTTATGAGATGTGCTAAACTATCAGCTCCGGGAAGAGAAGATTTATATTTATCCCTAATATATCCAAGTACTGATTGATTGGCATAAGTACTTGATTTCACTTTACTTTTCATCTTCTTATCACCTTTGATTCCAATTATTCTGCCGTCATTCATGCTGCAGCTAGAAATACAGACAGGTAGGAGCAAAACCAAAGTACGTTTAGCATCCAGCTTTAGAAGTAAATGCTAATAATGCCAGCATAAACTACCACAGTTATTGGTTAGCATTTAAGTGACAACACAGACATGAGCTTACATTATGAAAGAATCTATATGAAAAATGGCACCTCTTTTTAAACACTCATCACAGACCAGTAAATCTCCTTTCTGCTTAGAAGAAAAACAACTCACTGTTACAAGCTTATGGATATGAAGTCCTTATGTATTTTAGCTTGTTTGATTTTTAATAGTTTCAGGGAGGAGGAAGTCAAATTATAATCAATTGTCTGTTCACATCAGATAGTTTTCCTGAAAGCTGCTGTTAATGTCTGAGTTTTAAACTCTGTCAACATTAATTCCTAACAGCTTCTCAAATACGTTTTATTCCTCAGAGGCTGTATCAGAATTTATATTCTCTGATTAATAATAATAAAAATAAATAAGCAGTAATTTGAAAAATAGAATAAAATGGGCTAAAGTGAGGGCTAATGTGACATTGAAACTGTGACAGAGCATATATGAACTTTTCCTTTGTGTGAAGTCTGTGCACTGCACAAAAGAGACCAAATTTTTGTTGAGAGATCTGAATACTACTGCACTGTAAACAAATAATATTGCTCATTTAAAAATGCACATTCCCATAATTACTGCATTTGCAAGAAAAGGACATTTTGAACTGAAAGACCAACCTATCTACAGACCCTTGTTTTTCAAAGAATCAAATGCACTGCTATTAGAAGAAATTTTGCAGGTGTTGAGACAACGCAGTGACTGAAAACAAAAGCTAATAGGTACCCTTTCTAAATCAATATTAGAGAATTGTTTCAGTATAGTGTCCCACAGCTTTCAGGGAAAAAATCACCTGTTTTGAGCTGCCAAAATAATAAATTGAAAAAGGAGCTGTGACCAGTGAGCAACAGAGCTGTTAGCAGGGGGTGAAAATAGCACTTTAGCACACACATTGATTCAAATGATAGCTTTGTAACTGCAGAGTGCACCCTAATAATTTATCACAGATGGGGCATGAAATGTTGCAATGGCCCTTGATGGTCTACATGAAGGTATTGTGGCATCTTGAAAAAATGGTCATGAAAAATATTGTTTTTCTGGATTTCTTTTGCCATGCATAAAGACAAAGGCAGTTATTAGAAGAAAATTGGAAGTTGACAGATGAAACAGGAGTTTATAACTACAAATGAGTAAAGTAAAAGCTGCTTCTAACTACAGAGTTATTTCTTGATAAAAATAAATTGTTTTCCTAGGAAGTGCTGAGGACCAGCAGCAACTCAGACTACATGGCCATTAGATTTCCAGTAAATAGAAGTTACAGAATTCCTGTGTGGTTTACATGCAGAGGGAGGGCAGAAAAAGAGCTCCAGCCCACACTGCAACATTTCTTCAGAGCAGCTGTTATAAAAAAATTTCTTCTCTACCCAGATTTGCTATAATGGAAATGAATTGAGATCAAATATAATTGAGTTAAAAAATTCATAAATTTGTAAATAAGGCTTTCTGTGTTAAAAAGGGACTCAGCTGCTTTAAAGTAGCACTTAGATCATAAGGAGAATAACATAATGCAAGAACTCAATGCTCCTGATCTATAAAATATAAAAGAATATTCTGAGTTGGAAGGGACCCACAAGGATCACTGAGTCCAACCCCTAGCTCCACACAGGTGCACCCAAAATCCAAGCCCTATGTTTGAAAGTGTTGTCCCAACGCTTCTTGAACTCTTGACAGCTCAGGGCTGTGCCCACTGCCCTGGGAGGCCTGTTCCATGCCCACCGCGCTCTGATGAAGAATCTTTCCCTAACCCGAATGCACATTTGATAAATTGCCTTATATAAGGGGAGAGTTTTGCAATACAGTCTCCATTATTTGGCTCTGCAAGTTGTTCCAAGTTGATAGTCATCTTGCAATAAACCTAAATAATTTTTTTCAAGTATGAATTCTACACAGACATCTTCAAGTGTTAACTTTAATCAGACTTACTTTAAACCCTAAAGCTCCAAAAATGTAATTACATTTAAATACCTCTAACTGAAGTGCTAATTAATTGGGAAATTTTTCATTTCTGAAAGTGGGATGATAATGAGCGCATCGCAATAGAAAAAAATAAAAGAAGTAGAGAAAAAGAATATGGGAAGAAAATAGGTGCTCAGTGGCTTAAAGAAAAATTAGAAGTGTTTCATGTTATTGTGTTTGAAAGTTTCACTTTGCATAAATCATTTTTGATATCTTTTTTCACAGTATTACCCTGTTTTTGTAACACACTTAAGCCCATGGCCTAGCAATTAACCTGCTAGATTGATTATCTTATTGAAGATATTGTGTTTTCATTTGTATTTTTTCCTAATCTACTTTGTAGTGATTCTTTGATGCTTTTTTATGCTTTTCATTCCCCAATCATTCATGCTTTTGGTCAAGTCTAGTTTCCAATGCAAATGTGACATGGGACTCCACTCCAGTCTGTAACAGACTATATTCTGATGTTTAAATGTGATGAGAAATTATAAGTTATAGTCAACAAAAATCTAGTTAACATGGTCAGTAGAGTCTGGAGAAGTATTTGCCTGAGTAATTGCAACACTCAGTTCACTTTAGGGCAAGTCACTCCAGACTTTCTCAGCTTTTTTTTATTAGGGAGTTGATAGAGCTGCCAAGAAGTAGGCATCCTCATGTCTTTTCAGGCATCTGGAATATTCTACCTGGTCTTTAGATATCAATTCAATATCACGTAGGTGTCCTGCAAGTCCTTGGTCATGTCTGTCTCATGCACCACAGGATAATTTAAGTGGCGCTGATGGCTGATGTGCAGGTAATTATATCAAACTCTAGATATTCACTGATAATATAAGATTTTAACTACCTCACTTGCATGTATGCATTTATATACAGAGGCTGAAATCCAGGGATTTACCATCTGGAACTGAATCCCACCTGAATTAAATGCAATCATTGCCCGTATGTATCTGTTTGTTTCCCCGTGTGCTGCTCCTCACGCTGGAGAGGGTGAAAGATCTCACTGAGATCTTACAGTCATTTGACAAGGGAAAGCTACACAATAGAAATTTTATTCTGAGTGCCCTAACTATAAACGAGAGTCTTCAAATGCAAAGCAGCAAAGTGATCAGTCACAAGACAGAAATCCTTAGGAAATCAGGCATTATTTTAATAGTATGTCATCTTTAGCTTCCCGATGTTGCTGTTGATGCACTGTAGGTCCCTTCACTGTCCCTTTGCCTTCTGCCCAGTTTTGCTGCATTGAAAGCATGTTTACAGTTTATAAAAAACCTACATTTCAGTTAAATAACAGAAGTAAACTTTTAAAAACAAAAATCCCTGTGCCTATATTTATAACCAGCTCACTGTTAACCTAATTTAATGCAAGCAGATTTTTCTTTTCTTGTGGTCTTTTTTAAAGAGAATTCTGGCTTCTTAATTGTTCTCCAGGCTGTTGAAGTTCCTTTACCTTCTTCACTGAAATCCTGGAGATGATACTGCTTGCATTCTTATTTCTGTCTGTGAATATCTCTAGTCTCCCTTGCTTAGCTGCAACTAATTAATTTTGCTACTTCCTTTGCTCTTATGCAGCTTGTAGGTTTATACTTAGGGCACATTCTGTGAACACTGAAATCATCTCCATCCTCGTAGCGTTGTCATAGATACACAAAGATCCATTCACTGTCACAGAAGTGTAGAGAAATAGTTGTCCAGTGTTCTGCTTTTTCCTGTTTACTTTAAATTGAGAATAGTCCAACCAGTCATCAATGGTTCATTCCCATCCACCTCTGCCAATAGGAAGGGACATCTGCACAGATATGGCCCAAAATAAGACAGGATTCTGTGCATTCCTGCTCAGAGCCCCACTGGAAAGCCAGCATGTATCTACCCCTTTGTGAGGGGATTCAGGTCCCTAAACCTGAAACTACTCATTTTTTACTTTTTGAAGCCTTGGTATTTTTTCATTATTTCAGAGGCTTGGGATGGCAGGAGCCCATAGAGCTCTGCCAGCCTCTGTCCTGTCTATCGGAATTACTCTATCCTAAAGAAAAGACTTCAGTGCGCTTTTATTTGTTTGTTTGTTTTTTAGTTTCTTAGTTTTGTTGCTGTTGTTAGTTTCTTTGTTTTGATTTGATTTGGTTTATTTATTTTTTGTTGGTTTTACAGAAACAGCAAGGGCTTAGACCTTAGAGCCTCACTATAGCTGAAGCTGCACTAGGTACTAACCCTAGCTGCAAATACTGGATTTATTTTATCTGATGTCAGTTACAATTTGGTTTCTTTTACATTTTTTCCTGTATATTGCTTAGGGTGTGGGCAAGCATATTGTGGATTTTATTATTATTACTATTATGTGTAGATATAGGATTCAATAACATTTGCAATGACAAAATTTATCTTTTACACTGCTTCACAAATGAGCTTTATACTATTTTTACAGACCTCCATCAAAGCCCATCCCCTCAGCCCTAATTTTGCTTCTCCACAGAAATTATAGAGCCACTACAAAACAGTATTGTAGGTAAGTCCTGATTTCACTGGACATAACAAGAATTTTAACACTGATTGCCATTATAGGACAGGTTTCCACCCTGTATTACTAAAAGTAATCTTACTTGAAGAGTGTCTTCATAGTGAAGGGAGAATAAAAAGATCTCTGCATAGTTGGAGACTGATTTCCCCTCAACTGAATTTCTGGCCTGCTACAAATTAGCCTATTATTTTATAAGAACAAAAGATATATGCCCCATAATTTCAGTGCAACCTGTTAAACTTTCTCCAATAAAAGGCTGCAGATTTAATGTGCAGACAAAGTCTCTCTCAAGTTGCCAGAAACTCAGCAACAGTACTGAGGAAAGATTGTTATTTGTTTTTAAACTCCGGATGGACTGCCTTTCATGTGTGTTTTGAATAACTAAATACAGTTTCCTTGGAAGCTGGGATTGACTGGAGTCTTCAGATAAAAGTGTTCTCCAGAACTTCTGAGGTGAGTATCCTGTATCAACTCAATACCATCCTCTAGGAAGAGAGGCTATAGAAAAGGTTCTTGCTGTGAAGCCTCTCTACAGGATCTATATATAGTTTGGAAAGCTTGTTTCAAATGAATTCTGCTATAGAATTCTGAAATGTAAATAATCACCATAATTAATATTCTGCACTCTTCCTGCAGCTCTCATTTCAAAAGCTTATCTCAATTTGGATATTTCTGTGTCCCACATATTCCTTTGTATTATTCCCTTATTTCTCTGGTAAGAGTTATTTGACTTTGGGTGTTCAGGGTTATGACTGGATGCTGCTCTGTGTTTTCTAATCAAAGACATATAAAGGAACAGGTCAAAAAGTTTTAATTAAACAAAACTATTACTGAATAAATAAGCATAATGTTATTACTACATAGCTATTTAAAAAAAAACAATTTTGTACAGTCAATTCAGTGTATATATATTTCTATTTACAGGTAGGGAAACTGAGGAAGGGTAAAGTGAAGTAAGTTTTTGAAGCTATCTGATAGGTGACAGCTTAGCAACAGAGTACAAATTGGAACCAGTTTTCAGAGCTTTTATCTCTTGCAGCAGCAGTTATCAAATTCAACAGGAGTTATAAGGCATACTGGACACCTTGAAATTCCTGCCCTTATCTGCCGTAGGGTAGAAGAAAGAGGTCATGCTGTTTAACTTTACTGAGCTGAAATTCATGGCATTAAGGCTTGATTTGATCTCAGTACCTGAATGTGCGCTTGTCACACCTATCTGCACTCATATTCCCACAGTTAAGGAGGAGCCTGTGCTGGAAACTGAGTACTCAGGAAGCACAATTTGTTCTACCTCATGTATCAACACATCTAATCTATTACTCTGGGAAAGCAATGGAAGATACAATGATGTTTTCTTAAATCCGTGTCAGACTATGATCAGTCACCTGTACATGTGCACAAAATGTCCCCTTTTCAATTCCATCCCCAACTCAACTCCTCAAGAGGTTTTTGGCAGAGGGTGTTGATCCTCATCATTCCAAATTCCATATCTATAAAGAAGGGTTTTACAGCCGAGCTGTTTGTGCCACGTCATGCCAGCTACATTGACGTAGCTCCATTTAGCACTTTTTTTTTTATCTGCAGTGCTCTGCCCAAAACCATTCTCCCCTTCTCCATTGTTTGCTATACAAGGGGACCAAGAAGATGTCATAACTACACTGATGAAGAGGAATACCTGAGACATCATTCAAGTTAGGTGCTATGCAACAGTGACGTGTGCCTTTCTTCTGAAGTGCACACACATGGGATGAAGAGGCAGTGATTTGAATTACACTCCTGGAATTAGAAATCCTTAGGTCTACCACGGGAGTATTTCATGGATTGAATTATCCAGGCCCCAGGAAGTTTATTAGCTCAGAGTGAAGGTAAGTCCTGTGAGATGGTAGAAGAGGAGATAGAATCAGCCCTGGAAAGCAGCCCTGAGGAAACAGAGGCAGAAGCCTCTCATCAAAGGTCTGGATGCAGCATGACACTGATTATTGTCAGTTTTCTGAATAGTATGAGGTTTGGAAGCAGCAGATAAAAACTTGGAAGCAAAAAGTGGAGCTTTTGGTACCTCAGTGATTTGCCTGCTGTGCTTTAATCCTTATATACGTTCCCATATTTGATGAGTTTCTCATTTGTTTCAAATTTTATCCTATTGACTTTCAGATTTCATTTGGTAGATACAAAATAACAACTCTCTTTTTCTTTTCCTCCTGGCTTTTCAAAGACATTGTATAAAATTAATACCTGCGTATTTACAGCTGAGGACAAACTCATTTCCCAAAAATCTTTTTCCCATCATGAAGATGAAATTCAAGGAGGTATAAATGGCACAATGTGCAAAAATAATAAAAAAAATCTCATGGCCACTTCTGTTTAAAACAATGACAGTATAAATGGTACCATCACAGGGGCACAAAGTTACGAGGCATTATCAGTACAGAGAAAGATTCAAAAGGAAAAGACTGAAGCTTGAAAACCTTGAAGACTGCAGCATCTGAATTGAAATGAAAAAATTAAATAGTACAAACTATAAGTTTGTATAAGGTTGTGCTATTAAGGACTAATAAGGACTTCTGTTAGTAGCTGGGAGCTTAACACAGATAAGATAAGAAGGATCTGGATGTACTTGTTAATCGCAGGATGACCATGAGTCATCAGTGTAATGCAACTATAAAAAAGGCCAAATGTGGTCCAAGGATGGCTGAGAAAAGTAGTGCCAGTAGAGATGGATAATCATATTTATTAAGTCTGCTAAAACCTTGTCAGAAGCAGCAGATACATTTCAGAAAAGATTATTTCAATATGGAATAAATAAAGTGAAACTTTTTTTGGATAATTAAGTAAGTGAAAAGCCTCTAATTAAAAAAGTTAAAAAAAAAAAGCCAGAGAGATTTCCATCCAAAAAAAAGTTGTGACTAGGTACAATGTGTGTTTGTATGCACACTGGGAATTGAATGGATGAGAAGAACTGGCAAGGAAGAAAAAATATGCTGTGCTAAAGGATGTTATAGGTTGCAGACTGTGACCTTAGCTCAGAATAAAAGTAATGGGAATTTCTGGCTGTTTGAGTACTGTAGTTCCGAAGCAAATTTACTATAGGAACAAAAGGGGGAAAAAAAGCACTGGAGATGTATTAAGCTCCCTCAAATGTATTAAGGTGACTCTTAAACAGTCTCATATATTTAAGTTTTATCCATACATAGAAAGGACATATAAATTGTTTTCTGTAAACGAAGAGTCTATAATTAGTCTAAGATCTTCAGAATTCCTATCTTCCTAAGATAGTTTGCTCATATGAAGCCATATTTTTCCACTAGAAGCAAGAATTCGATGCAGACATAAACACAATGAATGTGGTGCAAATGATGACACTCTTAGATTGCAGTGGCTGGTGTTTTTTGCCAAAATGCCTCACGTAAGATGACTGGGGATTAATTTACCTTAAACGTATTCTGATAAACTGAATCAAACATGTCCACTGCACTTACAATATTAAAGCTTAGAGTAAGAAACTGTCCCATAGGTGTCTTCTTTACTTCAGGTCACTCTGTGAAGCACTGCACCTTACACATCCATCTACACATAGATGATGTTAGCTTGCCATTGCCTATCTGGAGACAAGAGAGATCAAAACCAAACCCCAAACAAACAAAAAACAATAGGATTTTCTGAGCGGAATTGCTGCTTTAGACGCAGAATAAATCACTGACAGTAGACTCATAGAATCATAGAATGGTCTGGGTTGAAAAGGACCTCAAAGATCATGTAGTTTCAACCCCTCTGCTGTGTGCGGGGTTGCCAACCACTAGACCAGGCTGCCCAGAGCCACGTCCAGCCTGGCCTTGAATGCCTCCAGGGATGGTGCATCTACAACCTCCTTGAGCAACCTGTTCCAGTGCATCACCACCCTTTGAGTGAAAAACTTCCTCCTGATATCTAACTTAAATCTCCCCTCTATTAGTTTAAAAGCATTCCCCCTTGTCCTATCACTATCCACCCATGTAAACAGTTGTACCCCCTCCTGTTTATACGCTCCCTTCAAGTATTGGAAGGCCACAGTGAGGTCTCCCCGGAGCCTTCTCTTCTCCAAGCTAAACAAGCCCAGTTCCCTCAGTCTTTCTTCATAGGAGAGGTGCTCCAGCCCTCTGATCGTCTTGGTGGCCCTCCTCTGCACCCATTCCAAGAGCTCCACGTCTTTCTTGTGCTGGGGGCCCCAGGCCTGGACGCAGTACTCCAGATGGGGCTTCACAAGAGCTGAGTAGAGAGGGACAATCACCTCCCACTCCCTGCTGGCCACTCCTCCTCTTTTAATGCAGCCCAGAACATAGTTGGCCTTCCAGGCTGCCAGTGCACACTGCTGGCTCATGTCTAGCTTCTTGTCCACCAGGACCCCCAAGTACTTCTCTACAGTGCTACTCTCAAGTACTTCTTCCCCCAGTTTGTATAAATACCTGGGATTGCCCTGGCCCAAGTACAGCACCTTGCATTTGGCCTTGTTGAACCTCATTAGGTTCTCATGGGCCCACTTCTCCAGCCTGTCTAGGTCCCTCTGGATGGCTTCCCTTCCCTCTACTGTATCAACTGCACCACTCAGCTTGGTGTCATCTGCATACTTGCTGAGGGTGCACTCAATTCCATCACCTATGTCATTGATAAAGATTTTGAAGAACACTGGTCGCAAGACTGATCCCTGAGGGACACCGCTTGTGACCGGCCTCCACCCTGACATAGAACCATTGATCACAACCCTTTGGCTGCGGCCAGCCATCCAGTTCTTAATCCACCAAACAGTCCATCCTTCAAATCCATACCTTACCAGTTTGGAGAGAAGGATGTGGTGAGGGACAATGTCAAAGGCTTTGGAGAAGTCCAAGTAGATGACATCCGTTGCCCTTCCCCCATCTACCGATGCTGTCACTCCATCATAGAAGGCCACCAGATTGGTCAGGCATGATCTGCCCTTGGTGAAGCCATGCTGGCTGTCTCGGATCACCTGTTTGTCTTGTATGTGCCTTAACAAAGCTTCTAGGAGGATATGCTCCATGATCTTCCCAGGCACAGAGGTGAGGCTCACCGGCCTGTAGTTCCCCAGGTCATCCTTTCTAACTTTCTTAAAAATGGGAGTAATGTTTCCCTTTTTCCAGTCACGAAGGACTTCACCGGACAGCCATAATTTTTCAAATATGATGGAGAGCGGCTTGATAACTGCATCAGCCATCTCTCTCAGAACCCTGGGATGGATATCATCTGGCCCCGTGGACTTATATACATTCAATTACATGAGGAGATCTCTCTCTCGCTCTTTTTGCCAGGCCTGCATTCCTCCAGATCACAAACTCCAGCATGGTATGGTCAATATAGCCCAGGCTGCCTCCAGCGTTAACCTCTCTAATGCTCTCCTCTTCATTGGTGATCACCAGCTTCACCGCTGGCCAGTCCATCTGATACCTGGACTAGGAAGTTATCCTCAACAGACTCCATACTTCCAGACTTCTTATTGTATTTACAAACATTGAGTTTCTTTTCAGAAGGAAAGAGGAGCAGGACATGCAGATTTTTCAAAACTTCTACACATCTTAGAACATGAAACAGAGTATTTCTTAAGAGCCTCCTTCAGTCAAAATCAGGTGTCCCTTGGGCAAAGAAGAAGCAAATTAGCCAGATGAGCCACTTTTCATGTAAATTTTTAGATGTTTTACCTGGTGGATGCTGAGACAAAATAGGATCTAGAGTTACTGGGGGAAAAAGAAAACTCCATTTCAATTGCTTGTCAGCTCTTCATGTGACAATGTTACTCAGTCCTATTTCCGAAATCAAAAGAATTACAGAATCACAGAATCATTAAGTTTGGAAAAGACCACTAAGATCATCTAGTCGGACCATCAACTCATCACCCATTCCCACAAGAGGCTCCATTTAGACTGGTTCCACTAATGTACAAACAGTGTGAGGAGGGATCTGCCCCTAGGTTTTCTCAATGCACCACTTGGAGCTCTGTCCCAGCAGTCAGAGTAATTACTGCCATTTTGGTGTAAGTGACTAAAAATGGCATGAAGGTTAAAAGTAATATATTTAGATGTATAGATGGTAGAGACAGATTGATGATACAGAAGTCTGATTCCCATTTTGATGAGATTTCACAGAGAAAAGGATAACTTTGTAGCAATGTGTTTATGTTATAAGCGGACAATATCACAAAGAAATATAACATCTGTAGGGTCTAGTAATGGGCTAAACTGAAAACAGAATTTTTATCAGTAGCTCCTCTCCTCCTTGCTGGGTAGCCTATTCCTGCACACACACACACACACACACACACACACCTTTCTCTTTCCCTTTTGGCTATTAATCATACCAATCGAGGAAGATTTAAATCTACACTTAAGATTTACAGAAGGAAAAGAGGTCTTCTGAATAAACATCATTTAACTGCAATTTTATTCCTTAGTTCTGAAGGCTCACATTTCTACGCTGTGTCAGAGTGTATATTAAATGTAAGAAATCAGTCTGAGATGTATTATTGGTTTAGAAGAATCCATGTACAATTACTTTTAAAAAATTACAACATACTTCAAACTGTAATAACTGTGCCTCTTTGTAGAAATAGAGGTTATAATCTAGCTATTAAAATTCCATAAGCAACTGCTTCCAGCTATTCACATGCGTGAAACACTGCACAGATTCCAATTTAAAAAAAAAAAAAAATGCCACTTTCAGGCCCCTGCAGAGAATAATTTCATTGGAAAGTGGCTTCATCTAAATAATATTTAGGTATGCCACTAAGAATATCAACAAAGACAAATTGTCCTATGTCTCAATGTAATCAAATGTTCATTTATTAAACTGAGAAGAATCAGACCAACATGGAATGAGCTGATGTTCTTTTGAAAGAAATTAGGAAACAGAAGTGAAGGGAAGCTCACAAAATGGCACAAGTGTTAAAATACAGAAGTAGAGCTGATTTGCATTGCTTCAGGCACACAATTCTTTGTAGGAATAAAATTGGAAAAAAGGCAGTTGTGAACACAAGATTCTTAGCACTTATGGTTATGCAGAGGATAAGAAATAAGAAGATTACTCCAAATATTTTTAGTCTGTTTGGATAACTGCACTGAAACCTGGTTTACAGGCGGTTGTCTCTCTGTCTTTGTGGTATGTAGAATTCTAACACCCACCTCAGCTGATCTCAGTGGAAACTGGGGTGATGCCCCCATAGATGCCTTTGCAGGAACACACTAAGAGAGGTGAACTCCATGCAGAGCAGCCTCTTTGGGTAGAGCTGCTGTCTGGACATGTGCTAACTGCCCTGGCCATTTCCATTGCAAAGCATTTGAGACCCATAGTGCCTAATTCACGAGTGACAGGCTGGATACTTTCTGGACTCAGCAGGGGTAGGATAGGAAACAGAACATATTTTTCTTCACAGGAATGAGAAAGTTGAAGCTTCCTCCTTCCAGTAGGTGCAAGATTGCTTTCTGCACCTTTCCAGAGGCTGGTTTGACAACAGGGAGACCTCATCATTTAGGTTAACAGCTGGGGTAACTGCTGTTATCAGGTATCTGAGTATTTTCCCGACACTGTTACACTGTTTTATATATAACATTGTATTACATTATCCTCAGAGAGGATTTGGGTGCTGTGCATCATAGAAAAATTTACAATTTAAATGCATTGAAATTCTCAGTACTTTGCATGGAAAAAGCAGCAAATTTCCTCCCTTTTTCAGTAGACTTGGGAACATTTTAATTACTTCTCCCTTTATCTAAGCTAAGAACATTATAGGAAAAGAACTGTATAAGCAAATGAATTATCAGGCATATGGACAAGAATCATTTGAAGCAAACTATGGCCCGTATGTAAGGTTCCCATGAAGCAGCAGTAGGAGTCTTGTTTGACCTTGGAATGGCAGTTTAGGAACTAGAGATGCCAACCTAGATGCTGTGTTAATCATAATTCTCCTGCACGTTATTCCAAACTGATGCTCATGAAACAAGAGAGGGTAGCTCACAATGTGACTGCAGCAATAAATTTAAGATAAAGTATATGCCACCCCCACCAAACACATGAACTGAAACAAAATGACAAGAAATTTAAGAAATAGAAAGATGCATTCTTTCAGCAATTACTCATAGATTCCTATTTTTGCTTCGTTGAAGGTCATCAGATTAATAGCTTAATGAGATTACTCACAGCTTTTAAAAAATACAGGTTCAAGTTATTCAGTTATATCAGTTATCAGACAGATCTGGTAATCAAGAATAGTGACACACCTTTCTGTGGATGGGATTCATCAAGATAGAACCTCTGTGTAAACCCAACACTGCCATCCCAACCTTACTCCCTTGTCCCTACATCTGGAAGGAGCCCTGTGGATTGCAGAGGGATCTCTTCTGCAGGGGCTCAGTGGTGCAAAATCACAGCTGTCTGGAAGAAAACAGCTCTCCACAATATCTGTTTCTAAGCATTACTTCCCATAAATATTATTAATATTTTAGATTCTTGATAAAAATTTAAAGTTTTATCTTATTCTGTATCTCTCTTTTATGAGTATGTGTTGCAGAGGGAGTAATAAAACATCTATAACCAGGAACAATTTGAGATACTGCTTGTGATCTTATCTCTACCAAATATGTGCCTATATTATGCCTTCCATCTTATGCTGATCCATTTAGCTAGAGAAGCGCTCATGTATCATTAATCTGGGAAAAAATAAAAATAAAAAAATCCTGCAAATTGTGCATCTCAACTCAGCACACTCCTGTGTTCTTGCTGTCATTAGCAGTTCCTTCCCACATTGCAGTATACATAGGTAAAGTATTCATTCAAACACTCACTATTTATTTGCTTACTTGTTTGTTTATGGAAGATGTGAGATAGAGGATAATCTTGTGTTAAAGGTACTGGGTTAAAATTTTGTATACGTGAAATTAATTCCCAGTTTTGGCAATGGATGCTTGCATAGCCTGCAAAAAGTCACTTAATTCCTCAATCCTGATTGTCAAATGTATTAAGGGATTTAACTATCATTGATTTCAATGATATTTAAGCAGTCTTATACATTTAAGGATTGCTGACTTAGTTGAATTACTTCATTGTAAGGCTTACAAAACTTTTTCTATTCATGAATGTTTGAATGAGAACCTGGAGGACACAGACCATCTTGAAGTGTTTGAACGAATCCCACAGTAATGGAATTTCTAGCTGAAAGAAACTTTGAGGGATGCATTTGTAGGAATGATAAATACCAATAATTTAAGGAACTTAATGAAAACTATCCATTCAAATGAGATATCACCTTGTTAAAGAGAGAAATTAAGTTTGGGAAACATTTACAAATCAGGACATTTACTGCAATGTTGAGCTTTCCATAATGTAATGCCTACTGTCTAACAAGACTGTGATGGAAACTGGTTCTGGCAAAGTACTAATTTAAAATACTATCCAGTTTAGCATGGAGGAAACACCAGATTTTTCACCATCAGTCTGTTAATAAAGAATTAGCAAGGTCTTCATATTTCAGCTCTGAAGATACAAGCTTGTTATTTGAATTCTTCAGAAATGCTGAGAAGCAGGAAAAGAGCTGTACTAAGATACAGTAATGAGAAAGGAAAAGAGATGCAGATAAAAGCAGGTTGAGAATTATGCTCCGTATGTGAGACTGCTAATCTTGAATTGAATACTCATCAGTGAAGTAGCATTTATATCAAAACTTCATATAAACTAGATTGCAATCAATTCATACAGTCAAACTTAAAGGTGATGCTTTAAATCTCTATGGCTTGAGATATTGGTCTGGGCTTAACCATGATGAAAAACAACAGTCAAGGTCAAACAGTGAGCTCTGAATTGAGTTGCTACCTACTGAATACGTCTGTGGCTTTGGAAGTGGAAGATATGCATATTGTAGTCTTGACTTCATTATTAGGGTTTTTATAGAGATTACAATATTAAAATTGATACAATTTTAAGCAGCACCATGTACTTTTCTATACAATTAGCAAAATTCAGTTTTAATAGATAAATAACTACACACAATCTTTGCACTTTTAAGAAATTACCTAGTGCAACCAATCCACTTTTTGAAAATTATTTGCTATACAAGCTATGAGAATATAAATTTGTTACTGCAGCTGCATTTTGACTGAGTAACTTTATTTGCTCTTATCTCTTTTCTTCTTACATAACTTTGTGATTCCATTGAGATTTGCAGATTTATAAAGCTAGAGTATTTCTTTGAAAATGCTCATCATCTCATGTGACCTTTTTACTCTTAACAATTAAATTTCACCAAATTTCTGTCTTTATTCATCCCAAACAACTTGCACACTTTCCAGAAAAGCACTCAGAGTTGATTTTTACTGTAGGAGCATCTAGCTTTATAGTTTACTGAGTAGTTAATCACCCTCAGTGTTGAAGAAGTATGATATTAATATATTCACTGAGAGACCTTGTAAGACTGAGCTTTGATAAATTCAAGAGGAGTTCCAGCAAGTTTTTGGTTTGAACACAGTCCCCTCCTCATATGTGCATATAGGCTTCACTGTTAACAATTTTAAATTCTTACTGTGGCTTTAATCTGTATTATTTTTACATGTCATTTTTTTCTGCATGTTATTACGGGAACCAATATTAATTTTAGTTTTTTTCTTGATTGAACAGAAGATATTTTAAAAAGGATCTTTTGCAGTGTTACTTTCAAAGTTGTTTTCTGACATACTATTTGTCTCTTGAAGTGCAATAAAAGGGGGAATGCATAATATACACTGTATAATTTGCAAATAAAAATAAAAATGTTATCCTTAAATGTGCCTGTTACGTAAGTGATATCAGATTTTGGACCATCATCATATGCAGCTTTGGTGAATAAATAATTTACATTGAGGAAAAGTCTATATTATTACTCATTTCCTTAAGAGCTAAAACACTTTGCTGAAGTAATCTTCCTACAGTCTGATTACAAAGAAGATTTGGTTTAAGGTTTAAGTATTTTACCTAACGTCTTCAATCCTATAAAAAATTCAATTTATGTTATTTGTCTGAGCAAACAGATCTTAGCTACAGACTATTTTTCTAATTGAGGAGAGATTATTGATTCGTATTAATGTACTGTCTGCTCCCAAAAGCCAGACCTGTACTCAGACAAAGTTATTCATTCATAAATAGAAATAGGGGAAAATGGCTGGAATTTCCTATGGGTTCTCTGTGACTGTTCTCCCTAATTATCATTGCATATATTTTTACTGGGTTGATGCACAGAAGATCCAAACATGAACCAGGCTCTCAAACTTCTGGACACTATGGAAGTTGGTGGTAGATGATCTAGATGACCCTAATGGTCTTTCCAACCTTAATTATTCTAGAAGTGTAGACCAGGAACAGAAACCCTATCCTGGGAAGTTTTGTAATCAGATACTCCATAGAGCAATTCCACAAACAGCTACAGACAGAAAGTCAGTGAAGATAGGAAGGTACAGATTGGCCTTATCTATAAAGCAGAGTCTATCTGTTATCAAGGAAAAATAATTAAATAAATCTCATACAGTTCAGTTCTACCTCCAGGCTCCATCCAGTAATTTCAAAGCACACAAACATGAATATGTATAGACTCTACTGCACAAAGACATTGGTCTCTGATTGATCTCCAGTCTGGCTATACTTATATGACAGGCTGAGGAGCACACTGAGCTCATACTGAGGTAATGGTATCTGTAGTAACATGTAAAAATCGAACAACAATAATAAAAATGGAAGGTACATCATATTCTCTTGGTTGCAAGATTGCAGTAGTTGCATCTATACTGCTTTTGAACTGCACTTCAGCAGAGTAAACTACTTTGCCTACAGACTGTGTGAATTGTAGTTTCTCTGCAATTTTCAGTGTTTCTGTTTTTTGGTTTTGCCCCAGTTTTGTCTCTTGCTTGAAAGCTAACTCATTTTTTCCTCCTAACACATTTTATTTTGCATCAAAGTTTGCAAAAAATTACTAAATTCAGATGAATGCAGTTTGAAACACTTGTGAGATGTAATCTCTTTTTTCCCTAGTTAATTCAGAATATTCTTGTTTTCCTGAATGTTTTGAAAGGTCTGTTTGCAGAAGTTATTGCTGAATATATTAAACCCAGCTCCAGCTACACATGTCACTCAGCAGAATTTTCTATAACAGTTTAAACTTCAGATTGTTTTTGTGATAAGACGTAAAGTTGTTTGTTCATTGTATGAGGTGTTATTTGTATAAGAACAGACTCACGGCTAGGGATGGGAAGATTGGGAGCCTTCTTTATGACTGTTTGTTCATTGTAAAGGGAAGTGCTAACGACCTGGCGATTGGGGGTACAGGCTGCGGGCAAACATCCTGATCTGGTGACTAAACTTTTAAGAACATGAACATCCTGTTTCGCCACTTCGCCTCCCCCACCCTAGATTGAGCAAACCAAGGACAAGGAAGACTGTGATGACACCTAACAACAGGGATGCAATAAAGCGATTTGATGAACAGAATCAGGATAAAATAGAAAAGGGGGAATTGTAATAAGTAAAAGGGTGAGGTTTGTTAATCAAATCGAAACTTAAGGATTGTTTTGTAAAACATAAACAATGTTGCGACAACGGGAACCGCTGGAGGCGGTGAAGATAACTACGAACCTTCATCCCAGACGCCGACCCCCTAGCGACGGCCCGCATACACTGGAAGGTCACGTATACAGGAACTAAGGACTGTATAAAGACGGGACTCAAACCTCGCTCAGATTGCGCGCCATTTGTGGAAGCTGCGACTTCCCGGCCGCCCAGCGCTGCGTTTGCTTGTGTTTTTGCTTACTCGAATTAATAAATACTTTTCTATTATCTGATTTGATGCGGTCTAATTTATAACAGTTATTAATAATGTAAAAGACCAAATTTGGAGGAATTATTATAATAAGATTGAAAAGAGTTTACCAGATGAAGTGCATGCTATCGCGACATTTTCAGCATAAACTTTTCTGTAGCCTGAAGTGACCTTCTCTTTAGAATAGATTATTCCCCATCCTCTCCTTACCCATTCTGTTCCACAGCTTCAGTGATCTGATGAGCAGAAGTCTTCTTCTAATTTTTCCAGTCTAAATTTATTCATAGCCAGTTAATACCCATATGTTGTTATGCTAACATTGTCCTTAAACTTAAACAATGCTTCTTCTTTTCCTGTGTTTACCCCTTATGATATATTCATACACAGCAATCATTTCTCTTCTCTTTGTTTGGCTAGACTAAACAACCTATGCTCTTCTAGTCTCTTCTTGTAATGAGAATACTCTCATGAATAAAGGCTACAGAATTAGGGCCTAATTGAAAATGCAAAGCAAGCAACAAATCAGATCCACACAGAGCAAGTTGCTCAGTCCTTCCTGTGAGCGACTTTTGGGTGAGCTCTTCCACTTGCTTTAAAGTAAATGACTGATTCTGTTCCACAAGTATCTCAGATGGTTAGATTTATTTTTTCTATCTGACAACCATGCAAAGGACAACATTACTGAACATTCATTTTCAGTACAGCCAATTTTCCAAATCCAAAGTCCTTATAGAAATATTCAATTTATATGTGCTGAAATCATGTTGAATAACACTGACTTATCCATATAACAATTGAAATATTAATCTGTTTTTCTATAAGATCATGGCAGAAGACTTTAATAAGAATAGAATGCATATCGTTCTGCTGAATAGTGGAAGAGGTCAAGATGCAGACAGCACAAGACAATTTATCTGACCCCTGAATGGCACAACACCAACATTAGCCTCTTCATTTCCAGACGGATGTTGAAGGGCCAAGCTTAGAACAAAAGATCTAAAGTATAACAATAATCTACAGCTCTTCCTGAAGAAAAAAGTCATTTTCCAGAAGTAATTCATCTTACATTCGGATAGCTATCCAAGTCAGATGAAGTCTAGAAATGGCTTTGTTGACTTCCATTTCTCCTAGATAACAAGCTTAGCATAAAAGAGGCTGAAGTTAGGCAAGGCAAGTCCCAATCCAAGAGCACAGAAAAGCTCTTTAATGATTATTTTAGATAACTATGTCCAAAATAATTATGTCTAGGGTTTGCTATAACCGTCTATTATATTGAAAGGAAATTAATGAAAGAGCTTTTCTTTTGAAAGGAAATTCCATAATAATCTCATTCCATCTTCTATTACTTCGTAAATCTAAAATCAACTTCTTACAATAAAGTAAGAGTGTTTGTAGAGACTTTGTTAGGACTCTGAAGAGAAGATTTCCCCTTTACCTAGCTATGGCCATATCTGTATGGCAACCTTAGGTTAAATGGTTAGCTCTGCCACCACTGTTGTGTTACCCCCTATACCTGTTTTATATGTAAATAAATAAAGAGTAAGAAAATCCGAGAATAACAATTAGAACTAAGTTTCAATTCTGTTTGTATCCCAGTCTTCTGCCAACTGAGAAGGAACTTCTGTTTGAAACCTATCACTGAGTTCTGGATCGTTTTCAGGAGCTGTACTTCTCTGTTTTTCTGCTCTTTTTCCTATTACCTGGCAAGGCTTTAGAGATAATAGATGGCAGTGGCTAGTCTATTCTCAGCTCTTACTGAGTGTAGGGGAACTGTAGGTGTAAATTGCTTGGAAGAGGAGAAAGGTTGAGGCAGGAACTAACAATGTTGCTATAAGGTTCAGATTCACAGAACAAAGATTGGGGTTATATCTGCATATTCAGTGTCTACGCTCATTTTTTACATTAAAGATTCCTAGAATTCTGTAGTTCATACACATTTAAAAACAAAACAAAAATACAGGACCAGAGTCAGAAACCAAATTTTCTCATCTTTGCAAAGCATTCAAACTGCTTGTGTATGGCAGATGGCAGATCAGCCTTACTTTTTGAATGAACTCTGTCACATTCTGAGTCTGCACAGCACCGTATGATTAGTAGTCCCATGACAGGTGCTCTGACTTCATTAACTCTATGAGCAGTGATCTAGGAAAGTGCAAAGTTTATATTCAAATGCCCTCAGGTGGAGCACAAAGAAACTATTCAAGCTTCCTAAGTGTTATGAGCTTGGGAATATATTGCAAAAGACAGGTAGCATCAATGTTAACTGCCTGAGTGATCCTTCTTCATGGTAGTTACCGTCCTAGGGACACAGTTCTATATCATAACTTAGAATCATAGGATCATAAAATCTTAAGGTTGGAAAGACCACTAAAATCATCTAGACCAACCATCAACCCATCACCACCATGCCCATTGAGCCAGGTCCCTCTGTGCCACATCTACATGGCTTTTGAACACCTCCAGGGATGGTGACCCCACAATCTCTCTGGGCAGCTGTTCCAATGGATCACCACTATTTCTGAGAAGAAATGTTTCCTAATATCCAAACTGACAAATATCCAAACACTAATCTGTAAAGTATCGAGATTTTTTTCAATCAGCATGAAGTGTGCAATTACCTCACCTTGAGATCAGGGGAAGATAGCATCAAGGTATTGGAAAAAAAGAAAAAAAAGAACAGCTGTAAAAATGGCTGCTCTAGAGGTACCCAGACATTGGCCCCAGATAAGTGTGCACTACTGACAGGCAGAAAGAACTAGTTCTGGAAAGTCATAATGAAAAAAAAAGATTCTTGGAAGGTCACCTTGCCATATAGTAAGTGTGTGGTATTGATGTGCTTAGGAAAAGGCTGACCTGTTATAATAATGTCCTCTGCCTCTTCATGAAATTATACATACATGGAGAGGACTCAAATGGGATAATGAATAGACTTTGTAAATAGAATTCAAAGGAAAGAAAGGAAGTGGAAAGAGTAAAGACTAAGAAACAACTGCATGAAAAAGAGGTTTTGTAGATGAAATTAGAATAAATTTATGGCCACTGATAACTTTTGCTTGATGTTTTGAGTGGGAATGAGTAGCCTTACTCTTCAGTCTCCAGTGACTTTATGCAAGTAATAAACAAGAAGCAAGAACTGCATGAGGGATCAGAGTGATTTAAATTACATAACTGTTGTTTACTTAGTGAGGCAGAAAAAATCAGAGAAAAAATTCAATGCAAAATCATACCTATTTCATAGAATCACAGAATTATAGGTATTGGAAGAGATCTCTGGAGATCGAGTCCAACTCCTTGCTAAAGCACTTTGCCTGTAGAAGGTTACGCAGGAAAGTGTCTAGGCAGGTTTTGAGTATCTATAGAGAAGGAGACTCCACAGCCTCTCTGGGTGGGCAGCTTGTTGCAGTGTTCCGTAAAAGTAAAGTTCTTTCTCATGTTTAGATGGAATTTTCTATGTTCCAGTTTGTGAGTGTTGCTGTTTCAAGTCAATGATTTATGTTCATGATCAGTGAATTAATTCAGCCTTCCAAAATAAACAGACTTTAATAACAATATCTAGAAACAAAGCAGTCTCATCTTGAGTTATTTCTGCTGTCAGATGAAAGACAAGAAGCCAGTGAACAGCTTGGTAGGTGTTTCTTCTATAAAATATGTGTTAAATGGCGTTATTAATTGAATTAGTCTGAAATTATAGAGTATCATGTGCATCTATGATCTCTCCTTCTAGATTTCAGAATAAATTTATTTTTGAAAATATCCTGATTTTTTATTAGTTTTCATATGTGTTTGAATTAACATAACTGACAGGGTGATTTGTAGTCCATGCAGAAAACCTGAAACAGAGGTAAGGTTTTGCCCCGTGCAATTACTCTTTGTCATTGAGAGACTACATTCATTGCAAATTGACAGGAATTCATAGAATCGTAGTCATTTGAGTTAGAAGGAACCCTTAAAGGTCATCTAGTCCAACTCCCCTGCAATGAACAGGGACACCTACAGCTAGACCAGATTGCTCAGAGCCCTGTCCAGCCTGACTTTTAATGTCTCCAAGGATGGGTCATCCATCTCTGGGCAGGGAATTAATGTAGTCTAACTCTGGGATGCTGCTGCTTTGTCATTTTGAAACTTTTGTATTGTGTTTCATAACAGTAACACCAAGGGACTCTTGTAGAGGTTGTATACAAACAGAGTTAAACTCTGCCCTGAAGAACTTGTTTCCGTCAAATCCTTCAGGAAACTGACAAATAAAAAAAGTACACAAATATGATCAAAGTTATGCTGGCACTTACCTTCTAGAAAAATATTTGAAAGAAGAAACCACCATATGCCATGTAGATTCCAAAGTACACTTTCACTTAAAATAAGAAAGTTTTAAGCAGCAGTAAGCCAATTAAATATATATATATAATAAGCCATTAGTTTGAGTGTTTCTGTCTGAAAGACATTACCTTCTAAAATGCTGAAATGCAGTTAGAAATGTTCTCCAGTTTGGCTTATATTTAAACCTTTAACTGAGTCAAATTTCAGACTTTTGAAAGCTGATTGAATTACATCGTTCCTTCTTGTGACATTTATAATTGAAAAGGAGGAGTGAAGTTTGAGCTGTATTGTAAAGCGTTTTATGGCCACCTACTTTATATTGTTTTAAATGATGGCTGTTGGAAGAAGCTGACAGGTGGTGGGCAAACACTAACAGAGTGACTATTTGAATGAGTTCCTGCTCCATTTTTACTAGGGATTAAGTATCTTTGTGTTTTGTAAGCTATGTGTAAGGGAAGCCAGGCTAAAACATTTGGGTGTTGAGATGAACTGAATACAACCTGAAACTTATTTTTATATATTTGACATCTACTACAGAGTGAAATACAAAAACTGGATTTGTGAGCATCACTTTCTTGTTTTGGCTGAGCTACCAGAGCTGCTGCTTTGCCTTCTGCTTGAGGGCCCCTATTTCTAGAGCCGGAGGTCCTGAGTTCTGTTGCTGATTCCACTTGCATTCATTTGATTGGAAACAAAATAATAAAAAATGAGTGAGAATTGACTTTTAAAGCCATGAGATAGCCTTAAATAGGGCAGGAAGAGGCCAATTATCACAGCATTTTGCAAGGCTCCTCCCGTCTCCTTGTTGAAATGGCAGTCAAAAGACCCAGATGCCAGGCTGAAAATACTCTTCCCTTCATCATTTATTTTTTGTGTGTTCCTCTTGCAGCTGTGCTGGCAGCATTAAAGACACCTCACAGCTATTCACTAGGCTGCAGCCCGATCCAGTGCACACGGAAGTCTTTTCATTAAATTCTGTGGTTTTCAGTCAGGCATGGGGACACTGCCTTTCCCTTTTATAGACTCCTATCCCTTCAGTTCTCAGATAAAATGTTATTAATTTTGTTAACCTTAAGCCTAGGGTATATGTTCACATAGAAGTACAAGAACACCTTTACTTAGTAATGTTTTGGGTCTTTGTGCTGAAGAATCCCCAAACCCTGTACAAAAAACAAGCAATTACTAACTCCTTGATGCATGATATTGTAGCTTTTTCTATCTATGTATAAGATGGTGAGGAAAATCTTCTTTATAGTTTTTAAAAAATGTGGTGGAGAAAGAGGAAAGCAATGTACTCAGAAGACATTCAGAGAAGACAGAGCTAAAGAATGCAAGATCTCATTCAACTAAATTTTCTAGAGTTAGAACTGAAAAACAACAGCAGAACTGAAAGGAATTGAAGGAATACTTAAGGAGAAAATTTGACCCAGTCTTTGAACTCTGGATGTACCACTTTATTAATGAATCTGAACCTGATTCTGACTCTTATCAGTCACCACACTAACATCCGTAGAGCTGAACTTACTTGCCTTTCAGTAAACAACAATGTGCCTACAGGAAATGGTCCTTGGTCCATGCTTAGTTCATAACTGCAGCTGCCATATAATCAAGCTGAAGACTGCACGAATTATATGGGCAGTCATGATCTGTTTTCACTGTTATCCTATGACACCCATTGACTTGGTCCTCTGAACTCTGCAAATGCCCTTTAATAAGTCCTTGCCTCAAAAAAAAAAAAAAAAAAAAAAAAAGAGCCTGTTAACTTGGGCCTCATAAGAACTAATTTGATGAATATCTTGATCATCTTCTCACAAATGTGATCCTTATCCAATCCTTATAATTTTAACTAGTGAGATCAGGCATGAGCCTATTTAGCCGTAGGTCATAAAATGACTTATGATTATTCTGCAACATGCACCAGATAAGATTACTAAATACATAATAGATTGGCTGCTCTAACATGTATAGCTGCCACTCATCTCAATCAGTCTGTCTGAAGACTTAATGATATTGCATCATGGGATTCTATGAACAGACAAGATTATTGCTCTGTAGGCAATCTAGAATGCAAAAAGCTTTTGTAGATGAAGCATTAGCACACTTGTCTGATTTCAGCTTCTTAAATGGCTAAGGACTGGGCTGATGTAGAATAGCAATTTTATGTCCCTATTTTATTTGTGACAAATCAATGAGTAATTATTATTGCATTTTTAGAGCTAAAATATGAATGGATGTATCCTTAGAGTCAGTGTCAATATGCTCATTTACACCACAAGTAAACATGTCCCAGAGACTGTTTGGTGTGTATCTGATTTGATCACAGTGACACAGTTTTTCTCTGGCTCCTGAGAAAGGAAAGAATGACTTTCAAAGTATTTGCTAGCTCCTATCTAAATAAGCCTCCAAAAGTATTTTGAAGCTTTTATTTATATTTCTGGTATTAGTAAATCCTAAACAGGAAACTTAAGGAGAA
Source organism: Numida meleagris (assembly GCF_002078875.1). Classification (NCBI taxonomy): domain Eukaryota; kingdom Metazoa; phylum Chordata; class Aves; order Galliformes; family Numididae; genus Numida; species Numida meleagris. The sequence goes on from NC_034410.1 coordinate 142,046,029, forward strand.
AAAGATTTATTTTTGCTGTATTATTAGGATATCTTAACTCCCAGAAAAAAATGAATTAGCAGAGTTGCTCTATATTCAGTAAAGTCTAGTTTGCAGGAAAAGAAAAAAAAAAAAAAAAACAATGCCATGATATATTTTCTCATGATTTACTGAATTTACTAAAACAAGGATGAAACTTGAAAAAAGACAGGGTTCAGAATTAGGAATGGCTAGGGAGAATTCCTTGGATCCAGTGATCCTTGTTGCTTGGATTAGCTGATATGTACAGCATGGGTTTTGCTTCATTCAAGGTTGGTAGTGCTTTTCTTAGTTTGCTTGTTTGTTTTAATGAAGAAGCAGATTAAAACATCCAGAGAGTGACTCTAGGTTATCCCCAGCAGCTCAGAAGGTCTGATGTCATCTCCTCTCACATTTGCACGATGGACTCCCCAGGTAACTCAGTGCAGAATGGAGAACTGTCAGAAAATCTCAGCAGTCCAGTTGTTCAGGCACAGACACAGACCTCCCTGATTAACTCTGTAGTGAAGTCAAGCCTATGATTTTTTTGCTCAGTCTCCTAACTCTAAATTAGGAATAACAATATTTTGTTCCTTCAAGAAGGATTAAATTTTAAACTGGATGGAAGGTACAGAGGTCATGGACAAGTACATATGAAATAGAACTTGTTTCTTTCTTGTCTTTCCTGTCTCCCAGTTTATATTATTTTTTCTCTGTCCAGCTGTTATAGAATTTATTTTTAATGCCCTATCTAGAAGATAAGAGTCAACATACAGAGCTGCACTCTTCAACACATTTGGTGGGATATAAGTGATATCCTTAACTGAATGATACTTGCTTTCCCAAAACTAGCTGATGCACAGCAAAACACACTTGGTCTGATGCTCAGCAAAACACTCTTGATGCTAAGCAAAACATCCTTTATGTACTTAAGGAGTCCAATATATCATTGTTATCTAGGTCAGTGTGGGTGCCCTCTCCAGTATATCACTGTAAAGCTGCCAACTTGAAAAAAACAAGAGGAGAGTAATCTGTAATCATGAAGAGGTAGACTGCTTACTTTGTCTTGAGGGTCTTGAGAGCACCGACTGAAATCATTGAGTATGTGCAAGGAGGCAGGACCCTATGTTAATGATTTTGGGGGGGAGTATTGAATGTGTAGGTACTGCCCAAGGAAACCTTTTCATATGTAACACAATTAATGTACATAAGCTGAAGGTATTTTCTGCAAGGCATGCATGATTAGGGAGGAGAAGTCCCCTTGAGTATCTGACATTGTAAAAAAAAAGAATCCCTGCTCACTAACAACACATTGGAGTTAGTGAGTTTGTTCCCAGATTTTGGATGACATAAGGAAATATTATTTTGCTTTTATGACATGAAAAATGTTGCATAACAGTGTCAAATCGAACACAGTCATCTAACTTCACATTTCTCCTGTGTAATAACCCAGGGATACAAAATTATGGTTAACTTTCTGTGATTTGTTGCCCTTTAAATTATGTTAACAGTAACATATAACACAAAGAGGATTGTGAATTTCTTACCTTGAAATTTTGGCAGCATGGAAAACAAGAGACCAAATCAGTTTTAATGATTTTATGACTTTGTAAAACAATAAAGGCCAGACACCTTTTACAGAGGGTCAGAAATAGGACACGGACAAATTATTCATGTGGGATAATTAAAAGCCACATCTCATTCCTCCAGTATAAATGACCTTCTTCCCTCATTGTTACCGTTATTCATTTCCAGCACACATACCAATCAATAGCAGAGAAGGAAGGACAGGTTAGTATCAAGATAGTGAGTTGAAGAATGTTTCACAACAAATTAAAAGGGCCAATGGAAGGAGCACATCTTAAAAAAAACATGGCACAGCAATTGTTTTGGATTGGTGGAGTGGAGAAAAGGAATAGAGGAAAATCAACACATAGGAAAAAATAAAAGTTGATTTATTGATATTTATCAGAACTGGCAGTAATCTATGTTATTCTCTGTGTGTCTTCATTCCTTCATGGGGGTTAAAAAAAGCTAGCCATGAGGAAAAATAGCCCTTCTCAGGCATTCTTGGGAAAGCTGAAACTGCTTGTATTCAAGGCACAATGAGAAAATGGTGATTTTGGGTGAATTCAATGGATGAAATATATGGAAAATCCAAATGTTTAGTTCTGGTACCTCAAAGCATTATCTAGTTTCAGTGCAATGCATGTTTCAGTTCAAAATTAATTTGAATGTAAACATTAAAAAGGATTAAACCACCCCTGAAGTGAAATAAGAAAAAGTATTTCTATTCATTTCTCTGATAAACAGAATTTTTATTCCATTTGCCCAGGGTACAAAAACAGCTCCTTCGCTCCCCCTATAATCCTACTGCCAGCATCTCAAGAGTGCATCCACTGTAATGCTCATGCTGCTAACAAAGCTAATAGTTTTCTTGCAGGAAGGGAAAACCAGAACACAAACCATCTCACCCCTACACACTTCTTCTTTATTTCATGCTAGAAAAAAGGATCACTTTGTTCAACTACTTAAATCTTACATTCAATAGACAAGTCACTGTGGGGAAGTGGAGTCTGCAGAAATGCTGTCTGAGCCTAATACTCTAAATCCCTTACATTAAGTACACCGCTAGCAACTAAACAAATATCCACACAGATGTCATGCCATTTTACCGAGCAGTTTTATTCCATTTAGAAAATGAAAGAGCAATCCCCGGACTGCTTGTCGTGGCAGGTGTCTGCGTATTTAAATGCTGGTCAGTTTTAAACGGAACACGTGTATTTAACTTTCCCAGCATGTCTAAAGCTTTTTAAAGCCCATCACACTGATGCTAAAATAATAAGGGCCAGCAGCCTGGTGATATGATTGCTTTTTTATTGCTCAGTTTGTGCTGGGAACTCGTTTTAATTCTAAAGGTTATGGCTTTTAAAGCAGCACTACTCTCATTTCCCTCCCCCAAACTGAAACTGAAGAAAAGAAGGCACTTAAATGAGAGCTGAAAACGTATGTTAACGTGACAATCCATCCTCTGATCTTTTTATTATTTTTTTCTATGCTTTCTAACCACTCTTCCTAGTAAATATCAAAAGCATGTCTCACTTAGAAGCTATCAGTTGTTATGACATTGGCAGATGGACAATTAAGATTCTGTGAGGTAAAAATATAAACAAAACCCAGACAAAAGAACGGAGAGCATGTCATTACTGATTTTTGTTGCTGTCTCCTTGCTTCTGATTTTCAATGTCATAGGAAGGGTTTTGTCTGCCAATTGCTTAACGTTAGCTATAGCAGTTATAATACAGGAGCACTAAAACTGAGGCTAATGAATAGGAATAGTGTGAAACTAAATTGGAGGAACAGCTTCTAAATGGTTAAATGGCATGATTATAATCTGTGATAGGAACGTATTGCTGCTATTTCCATTAAGGTAAGTCTTGCGTTAATACTAAGGTGGCCATTAAACACAAGGTTGTGAAGATCACACCAGAGGACCTCTGAAGGGATCATACAAGGAGGCAGAAAAGTGGATGAATGATGGAGCCAAGAGGCAGTGTGGTCCATGCTGAAGGGAGTTTTTTACAAAGGATTATAAGATATGGTGCATGTATATATAAAGTAGAAAGAGAAGATGCATCTTTGGAATGGGGTTAGTGAAAATAATACCAAGTTAAATACTTTATAGGAGAAATCTTTACGCTGCAATGAATTATGAAAACTGTATTGGGAAAAAAAACAGTCATTTTGCTGGTAAATATCATAATTATTCTTTTTTCACTCTTCTGTTTTGAGTGAAAGATCAAACTTTCTGTTTGAAGGGATGTGATATTTAAAGAAGCTCAGACTAAATTGCTTGAAACACCAAACAGGAGACTGGCATTTTAAAAGACAGACTTTTATGTCTACTGTACTTTTTTTCTTCTTTCTTATCAATTTTGGAATAAATCTGTCAACTTATGCTGTAGGTTAACTGTTATGATTAAAATCATAAGCAGGAATTGAACCCGTCTTTTTCTAACAGACAACAAATCCTGCAGCAGGGCACATCTATGCTGTATGATGCACCGGTGGGACAACAAAACTTCTATCAGAAGTGACAGTATTTCAATAAGTTGCTGTATAAGAAAGATCAGGAACATAGAAATACAGAAAAAGAGCTAAGGGATAGTGAAAGATGGATGAAAATATTTTCAGAAGCCCTAAGCCAGTGTAGCTTGTTGATTATCAAAACCAAGAGAGACATACAGAGGGATTTCAAAGGACAGGTTCTCCTCTAGAGAAACTGAAGAAATCCAAGGATGCTCTGAAAGGGGAGAGCAAGGCAAAGATTTTGTGCATGTGTTTGCCTCAAGAGAGGCAAAGGAGTTCTTATTCTTGTGCTAAAGTAAATTGCAACTGTTCTCTTTGCTGTTTCAGGTACCCTGAGAGGCAAAACCTAATCTGAAAACAGTCCTGAACACACCGCTTGGTGGAGGATTAGGGAGCCCTTGCGTTATTTTCAAGGCCTGAAACATCAGATTTCCACAGGAGAGGAATTGGGAAAGCAATTTGTGTTAAGGACTGCTCAGCAGAGCCAGATCCTCACGAGGAGGTCAGATCCTGCTTAGAGCCAGCTGCCTGGGAAGTCAGTGAACTGCCAACTCTGTTTTCATTAACACAATCAAGACTGTCGATTAGGAAATCAGCTGTGGACTGAGTTTCTCGAGAAATACCCGTCTTTCCATTTATTACTAGTAAGTGAAATGTGTATTTGGAAATGCTCTGTAGGATAGAAGTGGCAGAGATATGTGTGGTTATTTTATTGTAAAGAATACAATAAAATTGTAAAAAAACAAAAAAAAAAGGAAAAGGTACAGAGAAAGATAACACAATCAAAATTGTAGGGTGATTTTTATGTCAGGAGAGGTTAAGGAGACTGAGAATCTTCAGCTGGAAGCAGAGATATCCAACATGAAAAATAAGAGTGCGTTTCTTATAACAGACAGAAGACATAAAATGAAATGAAAAAAAAATAACAGAAAATAAGCATGAGAATGATCTTTTTGTGACATCTTTTATCCAAGAAATTATGGGGACCAGAGCAGCTTTTATCTTGGGAATATAACCCTGGGAAATTGTATTCTTTCTCTGTGCTAATCCCAGACTGCTCACAGCCATTGCTGTTTTCCTTGATATGAAAGACCAATGCCTGTTAGAAGCTCATCAAATACCCTGTGGTTTCATATTCCAAGAAATATTCAATTTATCCGTAAACCAAGGTTAAATACTTCTGAGGAAAACTTCAGTTTTGCTAAGATGGAATGACTGTTAATTTGTTTGCTTTTTTTTTTTTTTTTTTTGACTGCTAACAATTATCAAACAGCACAATTCAAAAAGAGAAATCCAAACTCTATAATTCAAAATATCTGACTGCTGGGGATTACGAACTCGATGATTATGAGCATCACGAACCCTGGAGTTTATTTAACTACCTATGGATGTCTGCAATGTAAAAACATCTGACAAAATTACACTGAGTTTTAGAGTCAGTAGAGAGTTAGTCAATAAACTCAGCAGAATTGAGGTCTGAGGAGTTTTATCTCACCCTAAAGTACACATTTGTCCAAATTAATCACATTAAAACCTATTGACTGTATTGATTAGACTACATTTACCATAATGGAAGCCTAAACAGCCAGCTCAACTGTAGGTATATATATATTTCTATACCAACAGACAGATTAAATTAATCCTATCCCAAAACTCCCTGTTCCAGTCATCCACCACAGAGTGAGAATTCTAGTAGTTTTATTTAGCAGCAGAAATTGATTGTTTATTGACAAAGACTTCAAACTCTTTTCATCACTAAGTCCCAAAACCAGCTTTGTTTCTATTTCTTGGCTTCACACAAATGATATTAGCAAATACTGCACAGGAAACAAACAACTCTTGCATAAAACTAATTCTCATTCTTCACTGCACACTTTCATAGTCTACCTTTTGAGACCTACTGAAATAGAAAATGTGATGGGATTTAATGATTAAACTCAAAATGACCAGTGAAAACAAACTAATAAACAAACAAACCTTAGGACTACGTATAGAATTGATTTATCAAAACACTGTAATGAATAACTGATTTCCTTTGTAACCACGAAGAAGCTGAATAGCAGTTTTCTGGAATCAACAGGAAATTACAGGAAAAGTAGATCCTCCCTCTTGCTTAGGATCCTAATTGTTCTTCCCACCAAATTTATTTGCTCTTGCAGAGATCATGAACAATAAGGGTAAGAAAAAGGCCTTTACATCTGTCTTTAACAGCCAGCTCAGTCATCCTCAGGATACTCAGCCTCCTGACCTGGAAGTCTGGGGTGGGGAGCAGAATAAAATACCCATGATTCAGGTGGAAACAGTTAAAGAACTACAACTCCACCTTGACTGTTCCAAGTCCATGAGACCAGACAGGATCCACCTGAGGGTGCTGAGGGAGCTGGCAGAAAGGCTGTTCACATAGTCTGCCTACACTTCAGCAAAGCTTTTGACACTGGCTCTCACAGTAATCTCCTGGAGAAGCTGGCAGGAGCAAGTGCACTTTTTGCTGGGTAAAACACTGTCTGGATGTCTGAGCCCCAAGAGTGGGGGTGAATGGAGTTAAATCCAGATGGCAACCAGTCAGCGGTCAGTACTGGGGTCTGTCCTCTTTAATATCTTTATTGATGGCGTGGACAAGGGGATTGAGTGTACCCTCAGTAAGTTTGCACATGATACTGTTGGTGGGAAATGTTGATCTGCTTGAGGGTAGGAAAACCCTTCAGAATGACCTGGACAGCCTGGATTGCTGGGAGGAGGCCAGTAAGATGAATTTCAATAAGAACAAGTGCTGGATCCTGCATTTTGGCCACAAAAACCCCAGGCAAGGATACAGGCCTGGGGCAGAGAGGCTGAAAATCTCTGCAGAGGAAAGGTATCAGGGGTGTTCATCAATGCTCAGATGAACATGAAACAGAAATGTGCCCAGGTGACCAAGAAGTCCAATGGAATCCTGGCTTGTATCAGAAAAAGTAGGAGTAGGGAGGTGATCATCCCTCTGCACTTAGCTCTGGTGAGGCTGTACCTCGAGTACTGTGTTCAGTTTTGGGCCCCTCCCTACAGGAAAGATCTTGAGGTCCTGGAGTGCGTCCAGAGAGGGGCAACTAAGCTGGTAAAGGGTCTTGAAACAAAAGTCTTACAAGGAGCTGCTGGGGGAACTGGGATTGTTTAATCTGTAGAAGAGGAGGATCGGGGGATACCTTATAGCTCTCTACAATTACCTGAAAGGAGGTTGTGGTGAGATAGTGGTTGGCCTCTTCTCCCACTAGTGCTAGGGGAGGGAATGGCCTCAAGTTGCACCAGGAGAGGTTGAGGTTGGATATTAGGACAAATAGGCTGCCCAGGGAGGTGGCTGAGTCACTGTTCCTAGAGGTGTTTAAGAAAAGGGTAGATGTAGCAATTAGGGAGATTTTACTGGCAGTATTGCTGGTAGGTGGACAGTTGGACTAGATGATCTCAGAGGTATTTTCCAACCTTAATAATCCTGTGATGCTGTATGACTCTTCCTTCTTCTCCACACTAGAGATGGGAAAAGAATCAATTCATATTTCAGTTGCTAGTGGCACCATGCAGAAAACTATTGTCACTGTAAATTATTGTTTCTATTCATTAGCTGTGACTGTTTTAATACATTGATGCATTTTCATGGAATCATAGAATCTTTTGAGTTGGAAGGAACCCATAAATGTCAATTAGCTCAACTTCCCTGCAATGAATAGAGACGCCCACAACTATATCAGGTCGCTCAGAGCCCAGTTCTGTCTGACCTTGAATGTCTCCAAAGACAGGGCTTCCATCACCTCTCTGGGCAACATGTTCCAATGCCTGACTGTCCTTACTGTAAAAAACTTCTTCCAGATATCCAATGTATATCTCCCTTTTTTAGTTTGAAATCGTTTCCCCTTGTCCCATCACAAGAGACGTTGCTAGAGAGTCTGTCCCCTTCTTTCCTATTGTTCCACTTTAGATATTGAAAGGGCACTATCAGGTCTCCCTGAAGTCTTCTCTTCTCCAGGCTGAACAGCCCCAGCTCTCTCAGCCTGTACTCATAGGAGAGGTTTTCCATCCCTTGGATCGTTTTTGTGGCCCTTCTCTGGATGCACTCGAAAAGCTCCACAACTTTCCTGTACTGAGGACTCCACATCTGGATGCAGTACTCCAGATGAGGTCCCACCAGCATATAGTCAAGGGGCAGGATCACCTCCCTTGACCCGCTGACCACGTTTCTTTTGATGTAGCCCAGGATATGGTTGGCTTTCTGGGCTGTGAGGGCACATTGCTGGCTCATGTCCAGCTTGCCATCCACCAGTCCCCCTAAGTCCTTTTCAGCAGGGCTGTGTTCCATCCTTATGTCCCCCAGCTTGACCCTGGTGCAAGACCTTACAGTTGAATTACTGAACTTCATGCTCAAGCCTGTCTAGGTCTCTCTGAATGGCGTCCTGTCCTTCAGACACGTCGACTGCACCCCACAGTTTGATGTCATCTGCAAACGTGCTGAGGGTGTACTCAATCCCACTCTTGATGTCACTGGTGAGGATGTTAAAGAGCTCCGGTCCCAGTACTGACCTCTGAGGGACACCATGTTTCACTGATCTCTTATGTGGACATGGAGCCACTGACCACCACTCTCTGGGTATGATCTTACAACCAGTTCCTCATCCACTGAACATTCTATCTGACAAATACATATCTTTCCAATTTGGAGAGAAAGATGTTAAGGGGGAAACTGACAAAGGCCTCACTGAAGTCCAGGTAGATGACCTAAGTGGCTCTTCCCTTGTCCACTGATGCAGTTACACCATCATAGAAAGTGACAAGATTGGTCAGGCAGGATTTGCCCTTGGTGAAGCCATGCTTGTTATCACATATTATCTCCCTCTCTTCCATGTGCCTTAGAATAGCTTCCAAAAGGATCTGTTCCATGATCTTTACTGGCACTGATGTGAGGCTGACAGGTTGGTAGTTCCTGGGGTCATCCTGTCTACCTTTCATAAAAATGGATGCTGTATGGTCTTTTTTCCAGTCACCAGTGCCTTTACCTTACTTCTACGACTTTTCAAATATCATCAAGAGTGGCTTGGCAACTACCTCAGTCAATTCCCTCAGGACTCTGGGATGAATCTCATAGGGACCATAGACTTATGAACATTCATGTTCCTCAAGAGGACACAACCTGATCTTTGCTTACAGCAGGAGGGGCATCGCTCCCCTAATTCCCACCTTCTGAACCATTCGCTCAAGTGCTACATGTAGAGTAGTCACTAATGAAGACTGAGGCAAAAATGTTGTGGAATACTTCAGCCTTCTCCTTGTCTGTTGTTAGCAGCTTGCCTGACTTGCTTACTATGGAGGATACACCCTCCTGGACATTCCTCTTCTGGTTGGTGTAGCTACAGAAGCCTTCCTTGTCCTTTTTGCCCTCTGCCAAGTCCAGTTCCCGATGGACTTTATCCTTCCTGACTCCATCCCTACACAGCCTAACACTGTCCCTATACTTGTCCCAGGTTACCTGTCTTGTTATACCTCTTTTACTGTTTACCACGGAATGCCATTTCCCAAGTCATAGGTCTCCCTGGAGACATTCAAGGTCAGGCTGGAAGGGTTTCTGATGTAGCTGTATATATCTCTGTTCACTGCAGGGGAATTGGACTAGATGGCCTTTAAAGGTCCCTTCTAACTCATACCATTCTATGGTTTCAAAATTAATGATTCTGTATTTCTTAGGAAATTGTATGTAACCAGGTGTGCATGCAAGCATCATCCAACACTCCTCAAAATATTGCTGTTGTTCAACTATAGTTCCTCAGAAAGTATATCATTAGCTGTAAAAATTGTCTGCGTATACCAGAGCAAACTCTCAAACTATTTTTAAAATTAAAACAACTATGGCAGGCCCTGCTTACTTATGCTAATATTTTATAATTATTTATTAAGAAATTTGATTCATTTTCTTGAGCCAATGCTAAGACAGAGCATATTATTGGCTTCCAGTGACAGGAAAAGGGTTTTTTTCATATTTAAATTAATGTGGATTCTGCTAGTAAATTAGATCATCCAAATATAGATACTGCTGACACCACCACAAGACAAATTCTAAGCTACATAAACTTACTTATACACATGTGAAGCTCTTCTTCCTACAAATATAATTGTATCTCACCTCACTTTGGCAGAAAGGAGAAACTTGTGTTGTTATGACATGCTTCTCCCTGGATTAGAAAAGTTGCACCAAGAACAAACTTGGTTCCTGGGACTTTTGTTTGTTCCCTTTTTAATAAATGTGATTTATCACTGTATCAAGAGCAGGGCACAGGCTCTGTACAGAAGTTCTGATCTAGATGTTCAAGTCCCTGAAGTTGATATTTCTTGTTTTCTGCTTCACTTCATAATCTCACACAACACCTATTTATTCCTTGATTCTCCTGAGCTTTTGGAACCTCAGGAACCTGATTAGGCATTTGTTATCCTTCTTACTGAAAGCTTTTGCTCTCTGTCTTGTGCAGTAAGCTCCAGGAATAAAGTCTGAGAGTTGATTTTTCCTCTGTGCCTTAATGCTTTGCAATAGAGTAAATCTTAACTTTTCCCACTGCTGGATAGAACACAGCTTTGACACATTCACTTGTTATAAGGTAATTCAGAGAGTATTTCATCCAAAATCCCTGAAGATAATCTCTTAATGCTTCTTACAGCACAGTGTGTTCCTTAGACTTGCTATTCATGTGTGAATTTTCTTTTGGCATACTAGTAATTGCTGAAACTCATGAACAGGAAGACAACTATTTTTTTTTTCACAAGTTTTCATTTTTCTAGAACTTTAAACATCTGGAAGTAAAATTGTTTGACAGTTGTTCTGTCCTAACTTTTGATTCCTTGTGTGTATAAAATATATAAACAAGAGTACTGGGAAGAGCAGGTCTGTCTAGAAGAACATGTGATGAACACGATCTTCTCATGTTTTCCAGGATTATCTTATAACAAGGCACTGGAATATGTACCACACAACATCTATAGAGAAACAAAAAAAAACCATTTTCCCCCAGTGAGATAAATTAAGAGCATCTGTGTGAATACCCAACTCAGCATGTGTCTTGGTATCTTTCAGCTGTGAGAGGAAGTATTACAAAGTATTCAAGCTGCACTTAGCCAAGAATACCCTCATATAATTTTGTTCTGCAAGACCCATCCCCTTCTAAAGTAACCATAACAATTAGGTCAGTCAAATCATCCACATACTCTATGGCTATGTCTATTCTTCAAGGGCTGGCGATCTAAGAGATTTTAAAGTCAGTGAGTGGTCTATTAAGGGCTGCATTTCAATGCTAATAAATAGTATCAGCAACAAGTTTCAGTTTCTCAGAGGGCGTGTCTAGCAAGTCCCATGGAACATTAGTTCCAAAGAAATTCCTGGGTGAATATATTACACAGCTATTTGATTTTGCTTCTGGCATAAATACAAAGAAATATGCTTGGAGTTTTGAAAACGTCTTGAATTCATAGCAAATTGTGACTGGATGGCAGTAAATTCTGAGAGTTTAATACATAAAAATTAATGCATAGACACACAACTTAGTGGGATACTACAGAGGAATTCATGTGACCTACCTTTTCTTAGCTGTTTCAGTTGTGTATTATCACATATTAAGCATTTTCTGCCTTTTGTATCACAAACCTTTTTTATGAAATGTGATTTTCTGACAATTGCTTGATTCTTTATCTACCACTCTGTCCAAAGATTGTCTCCAGATATGTCCTTGTGTACAGAACCTAACAGTTTTACTGCCTCATCACGTCTGAGATCTGTAGTTCTGACTTTGAGTAAGCTATTAGGATATTTTTTTCTGTGTTGATCTTCTAAAATAATTTAGAATATTCAAAGCATATATGACATTTGCTTTCTCATATTCCCTTCCTTTTCTCCCTGGAATGGTGTTTCCAAGAACTTCCAACAGTCCCTAGTCAGTCTTAAAGCAGTCAAACTAGCAGAGATGATGTTAAAGTCACATTGTACTACCTTTCCTTGAAACTGTCTTAGCAGAAGCTAATAATTCATTGATACATTTTTGAAAAAAAAAATATTCTGATGTATTTCTGAATGTAAGAATAATTTGAACTAAAAACAATACCTTTCTGATCTACTAATGAGTGAAGTATTCATGGTATTTTAACAGCTGCCATACTGCCTTTACCTACCATGTTTTTGCAAAGTAATGTGTGAAGTATGGAATACAGACATAAATGTGTTTTTAAAAAATATGACTTATGTTGATATTCCCAGCCAAACTCTCTTTCAGTGTGATATGTTCACTACTCAAAAGTATTTCATTTCTCTCCACAATTTTCACCAGCAGTGTTTATCTGTTCATCTCCAATGCTTTTCCATTAAGTTATTATGATATACAACTATAAAGATAATGCAATTGTAAATTATTGCATTAGCGTTCCAGTCATCAACACATAAACTCAGACCGAGCAAAAGACATAAACTATTTTACTTGGAAATGCCTCATTTCCAAAGCAGAATACTTTTTCAAAATGGTTGAAAAGCACTTGAAATAATAATTTTAAAAAAAAATAGTATGTTAGTTTGGTTTGCCTTTGTATTTATTTGTATCTATTTCAACACAAAATCTGGAATAAAAAATGTTAAGATAAATACTTTTAAAGATTATAGTTAAAACAGACACTGAGAGAAGAGTGCTCAAAAATGTATGTCAAGGGGCCAGAGGGAGTTATTATCATTTGAATTCATAATGTGAGAATAAAATTCTTTGTCCTTTATTCATACTTCCAGATAGTACAATACTGAGAAATTAATCAATAATTTGAACTAGTGGTCAGTTTAGATTTGATACTTCTTCATTATCAGTTATTAGTAGCAGATTCTTCAGGAAAGTAGAAGGCAAAATGTCAGGGAGTTTAAGCTTTCACTAGACATTTCCCCAGTTCCACCTGTTACTAGCTTACAGATGCCTTGAATAAGAAATTCATTCTAACCTGCTTTTTTTCAAAAGCAACTTAATACAGTCCTAATGGAGTAAGACGTGAGTGTCTTGTTATTTTGTCTAAAATATGTGGAAGTTCTGCTCTCTCCAAAGTATTAGAGTGTGAGTTCAATAGGAGATTTTGAGTAGAGGCATTTTTGGAGAGGAAACTAACTTGAGATGGAGAAAGCAGAAGTGGTACACATTCAAATAAGAAAAAAAGCGTCCTGCATCTTTGAGTAAAGCACCTTGTAAATCCAAAATTACAAGTTGTATTTATTTCAGAAAAGATTGGTGGATATGGTCCTTGAGGTTTCCTGGAAAAGTTATTGCAGTCTCCTCCTCACTCATTTTAGCAATAAAAATGGCATATTGGATACAACCAGAAGCCCTCCAAGCTGGGAAACATAAATTTCATCTACATAAATTGCTTTTAAGATACATTCAGTTTGGAAGTATGTATATTTCTACTAAGGTACTGATAGGTTTTCCATTTAAGATTTTTTTGCCCTGAACTGAGTATTTTTCCAGACCTGCAGGATGAAAAGCAAGCAAACAAGCAAACAATATGATAGGACAAGAGGAAAAGACAAATTAGCCTTTCCACTTGGTGATGTTTCTGATTGTTTCCCAGTGAAGAGTGACAGAAGGTCTTAACTCATAGGCATATTTACTGCAGGGAAATTTGAGTCCTGGATTATGGTTCCAATCTAGTGCATTCAGAGGATGGTTAATGGTTTTGCACAGAGGTTAAGATTGCTCTTAAATCAGTATTTTGCAAATGACGGTTGGATATGTTGTGTGGTACCTCCAGGCTTCTGGCAGTAATAGACAGTAGTGCCTGTGCAATTTTTCCATTTGCACCTTTTTCCCCAAATGAAATATGCAAAGAACAAGATAATGCTTTAATAAGACCCACTTTCTTCACTTTTTGACAAGTTTCAGATCACTATAGTTACAAGACATTTATTTCATCTCTTAGAGTCCTTATAAGCAGTTCTAGTGAACAGAATATTCCTCCTTTCCCACAGAACATTAAGATAGGAATAATCAAGCCAGCATTCATATCATCCTTCCTTTATATGAATGAATGACATGTCATATCATTGTCTCTTTGAGATATGACAGTGTTAACAACCTCATTTCTACGGCAGATGAAATGAATTACAAATAACTGATATAACTGGTCAGCGGGAAAGCCAGACCTTATATTCAAAATTCTTCATCTCTGATAGAAAGTGGCATAATCCTAAACTGCCTTAATCGCTTTCTTTTGTTTTATGGAGATAACAGATGCTCCCAAAGTGTATTGGAAACTGGAGGGACTCAAATCCAGATCTGCTGGAGGCTGGACACCATCATGTGGAAAAACCTAATGAAAATTCAAATATTGAAACATCTGTTTACAATGCTGCAGGTTTAATTTAATATGGTTATTCCCAGGTAAGAGAATGTCACCCTTTCTGTACTGAAATCACAAACAAAAGGTTTTCCAGAACATATTCTCATGCAAGAAGAATCATTCAATGACTCTTCATGACACCATGCGTCATAGAAAGGTAGGGACATTTGTTTCCAGTCTGATTTATTTTAATCATGAGCAAAATTGTATTATTTTTTGTCATGGTTTTATGATTTTTGGTTTTTGGTATTCCCCATCATAACATCATGTAATGTATGTAACTGGTTATCAGAAGAGAAGAACTACTACATTCCCCAGAGGACTTTGCTGCCCTGTTACTGTTTTCCGGTCAGAGGGAAAGATAAAAACTCACATATCACGAGACCTGCCTTCTTCTCGTCCCATCTCTTGTCCCAGCAGCATCTCGCTCCCCAGCTGTCTCACCGTCAGCAATAGAGTAAGGCCTACCTTAACATTGGACACTCTCTCTCATTGCATTGGATTTATTAGCTTAAATTGTATTACAGTGTGTTATTTTGCATTCTGATATCTTATTTAGTAAATTAGTTTGTTTCTCCTCAGATCGTTGCTGCTGCTTTGTTTTTAGGCCCATCTCCCTACCCTTCTTCCCTTTTCCCTTTCCCGGAGTGTGGGCCCGTGGGTCCCCCGCCCCATTCATCACGGAACCAGGCCAAACCTGCCTGTAAACCATTGACATTTTTATATCTTTATTTATAAATAATTAAGCCTCAACATCTTATATTGGAAACTACAAGCAATACAGATATAAACTTGTTCGTATGGCAGAATATCTTAAACTGAAATCAGTGGAACTTGCATCACTCCTCCACTGAACTTAGCCAGTCTGACATTTTTACCCCTAATCAGTCATTTTGAATGATAGCTTAGCAGTCATCCTTACTGTATCTTCATAATAGTTTTTGTTTGTTTGTCTGTCTGTTTGTTTGTTTGGTTTTGTGCCCATTTCTGCCAGTAGATATAAGCAGAAGAAGACAGGCAGTGGAGGAGATTTAAGAAACAACAAGGCAGTTCTGGTCACTATCACAAATACTGTTTTGAGCTCAGCAGGTATACCACCATTAAGATGTTAGGGTTTTTTTATGTGTCACAGCAAAGCACTGTTCGAAAGAGGAGTTTAAAGAGGACTTGGATAAATTGCATTTCCAGAACTCTGGCTGTATTTGAGAATCTGCATGCATCTATGTATTCATATGCTTACACCCAAATTGCACGGGCAGTTGTCACCACAGATTCACAGTGCAGAATGAATCTACAGTGCCAATAATAAAAATTGCTTTCCAAGAAGCAAAATTACACCTCCCTAATATGGAGGTCAAGAAAGCAAGATGACACCAGCCTCCAGTTCTCTTTTTGCTTTCAAACAGTAGCTGCTCACAAACCAAAATCTATCTTTGAGCTGTACTATTAAACCTTTTTTGTTTCCTTATCCACTTTTCTTTTCCAATACCTCTTCTTTTTTTTATTTTTCATTGTTCAGCTACAGATGCATACAATCAGTCCTTCATTATTTCAGGACAACAGTCTCTCTCTAATTGCTTAAAGTCTGACGAGTGCTTCAGTGATGGATGACCTGCCTCCCTTTACAGAATTCTGAGGCTGAAAAATAGATTCAGGTTTAAGAAAAAGAACTCCTGAGCTTAATGTAGACCATCCATTACACTACTAATATTTTTGCTTTATACTTCTGTTCTTGTCTATTTCTTACATGCTTTACAAAGCCAGCTATCAGAGATGAACTCTTCTCTCATTTAGTGCAGCAGAAGTGTAATTCTTCTGTCCTTTTTGGAGATAGGGTGTTTTTACAAAAAAAAAAAAAAAAAAAAAAAAAGATGTGAAGAGAACTAGAAGAGTTTCTTCTAAGAAAGAATCATAGGATCAGAGAATGGCTTAGGTTGGAGGGGACCTTAAAGATCACCTTGTTCCAAGCCCCTGCCATGGGCAGGATTATCAACCACTAGATCAGATCAGGCTGCTCAGGAACCCATCCAACCTGGCCTTGAACACATCCAGGGATGGGGCATGCACAACCTCTCTGCACAGCCTGCGCCTCACCATCCTCTGAGTAAAAAACTTCTTCCTAACATCTAGCCTAAATCTCTCTTTTAGTTTAAAGCCATTTCTCCTTGTCCTATCACTATCAGACTGTCTAAAAAGTTGGTCCCCCTCCTGCTTGTAAGCACCCTTCAAGTACTGGAAGGCCGCAATGAGGTCTCCCCCGAATCTTCTCTTCTCCAAGCTAAACAAGCCCAATTCTCTCAACCTTTCTTCATAGGAGCAGTGCTCCAGCCATCTGATCATCTTCATGGCCCTCCTCTGGAACCAATCCAGCAGCTCTGCATCCTTCCTGTGCTGGGTTCCCAGGCACGGACACAGTACTCCAGATGAGGTCTCAAGAGGGCAGAGTAGAGGAGGACAATCCCCTCCCTCTCCCTGCTGGACCCTTCTGTGTTGATGCAGCTCAGGACGTTGTCCTTCTGGGCTGCGAGTGCAAACTGCTGGCTTATTTCCAGCTTTTCATTCATCATGATCCCACGTCCATCTCCACTCTCTAAGAGTTCTCCCAGTCTGTACTCATATCTGGGATTGCCTCAACCCAAGTGCAAGGTGTTGCACTTGGCCTTGTTAAACATCATTAGATTCTCATGTGCCCAGTTTTCAAGTGTGTCCAGGTCCCTCTGGATGGTGTTCCTCCCTTCTATTGTGTTAACTGCACCACTCAGCTTGGTGTCATCATTAGACTTGCTGAGGGTACACTCAATCTCACTGCCTGTGTAACTGATAAAGTTGTTGAAGAGCACTGGTCCCAGAAAGGATCGCTGGGAGACACCACTCATGACCGGTCTCCACATGGACATAGAGCTGTTGACAATAACCCTCTGGCTGTGACCATCCAACCTGATCTTTATCCATTTAATAGTCCAGCCTTCAAATCAATCTCTCTCCAATTTAGAGATAAGGATGTGATGCAGGACCATGTCAAAGGCCTTGTACAAGTCCAGGCAGATGACATCAGCCTTCTCTTTGTCCACTGATGCCATCACTCCAACATAGAAGGCCACCAGATTGATCAGGCACAATCTGCCCTTGGTGAAGCTGTGCTAGCTGTCTTGGATCTTCTCCACATCTTGCATGTGCCTTAACATCTCTTCTAGGAGGATCGTCTCCATGATCTTTCCAGGCATAGACATAGCAGCTCACTGACCTGCAGTTCCCTGTATCTTCCTTTCTCTCTTTCTTGAATATGGGAGTGATGTTTCTCTCTTGCAGTCACTATGGATTTTGCATGACAGCCATGATAATTCAGATATGAGAGAGAACAGTTTGGCAACGCATCAGCCAGTTCCTTCAAAACACTGGGATGCATGTCATCTGGCCCCACAGATTTATACATATTCAGTCTCATGAGGTGGTCTCAGACTTGCTCTACTCTTATACTGGGAGAGATTTTGCTCCCCTGATCCCTGCTTAGAAGCTCAGGCACATGCAAGGCATACAGATTCAAATCTTTGAATATGTGCCTTTCTCCTCTAAAGCCAGGTTTCCCAGTTGAATGTAGTTCAGGGTCACAAACTTCTGGGATTAAAAATGAAAAAAGAATTACATGTTTTTACTTGATTTGTCTCTCTTAAAGTATGAGGTGAGTCACTTTGATATTCCAATAAAAAATGGAGTAATACTGTCTCAACAAAGAGCTACCAATGGCTGTTAACAAAATGTCAGCCCTTGTAGTTCTATAACAATCTACATGATTTTCAAATGATTTAGCACATTTTCTTGTTTATATTCTTTGTTCTCATTTTAATCTGCAGATTTGATTACCTGTAGGCTATGTCATGTTGGCAGCTCAAGTGCAGAAGAGGTTGATTACTGCCAAAGTGCTATAAATATCTTCATCATCTTCTAAAATGAATGTGGTTTGGGAATAAATAAATATCACTTTGTTATGCACATTGAAGTTCTATTCTTTTTTCTTTTCTTTTTAATAACTCCAGACAATTTTGGCATGTACAATACAATATCTTGTTTTCATTCCTTGGATCTTTTGCAAATCTTTACAGTTCTTTAACTTACAAAGCTCAATCTTGTTGTCGAGAATCTGAGCCAAACCTAACAACAGAAAATCCATCTAATTCACAAAGTTAGTGAACAAAACCCCACTACCAAGTAGTAGTGGTGGATAGAAAATCAGCAATGACAACAAATACGCATTTCACAAGAGAACTAGGAGTATGTTTTCTCTTAAAACCTTGACACTTTCCAGACCTTTGACTAAGCTCTCAGTCTGTGTCTTATGTGCTGTGCCAGTTGCTATTGTATTGTTGTGGTCTCACAGTAGAACACAGTAACAGTGATTGCTTTAGTGTGGTTATGCCAGGGAAACGTGTTGGTTTTTAACAGTCATTAACATCATTTTTTAACAAGCCATTCTGATTTCAATTCATATATATATATGAATTATTATCTATAAAGCAACTATTTGTGATGCATCACAACTATTTCATCAACTTGTTCAGAGGCTGAAAAAAAGACCAGATATTTCCCCGAGGACCTAGACTTCTGGGAATCAGCTGTGGTATCTAATTTATCTTCCTTACTCTCCCAAGTCACATTTGTGCCTTTAAGTTAGAGCAATTCCCAGCATCCTACCACTGTTTTTCCCCATCTGGGCATCTGCCAGATTTTTTTTTTAATCTCATCACTCTTACCAACAAGTAAGTGGCTATATTTCTGTAGAAGACAGGAAGCAGGGGGGGTGGTACACAACCAGCGTTTGTGTCTGCTGCCCCAATACAGGAACCTGAAATCATCTAGGCAGAATAGTTCACTTGAAAGGGACCTGCGAAGATCATCAAACCCAACTGCATGTCCACTTCACAACTAACCAAAAGTTAAAGCATACTATTACTGGTATTACCCAAATGCCTCTTGAACACTGACAGGTGTGGGCCATCAACTTACCTCTCTTAAGAAACATGTTTCAGTGTTTGATTATTTTCCAACCTTCAGTTTAAACCCCCCCTGGTGCAACTTTGTGTCATTCTCATGTATCTTGTCACCAGTTAAGGCAGCAAGGCCCAGCACCTTCCTTGCCGCTTCCCTTCCTCTAGAAGTTTCAGAGAACTGTAAGGTCATCTCTCAACCTCCTTTTCTCCAAAATAGATGACTCAAGCAAACTCCGCCTGTCCTCAGAGGACGTCTTCCATCCCTTTCACCATTTATTTTCTTGGCTTTAACTCAGTGTTCCTAATGGTATCCCTGTCCCTCACCAATCCTAGTTTAAAGTATCCGAGTACGTGGCATAAGGTATCAGCGTCCTCATCTGCAAAGTGTTTTATGACAATCCTTGTAGACTCACAGAGCGGTTTTTTAGCCTTATTAATCTCATTTCAACCCTTTTTTATCTTTTCCTGGTTACTTCCACCATTTACATTGGAACTTTCAAGCTCAAGGATTGAAACTAACAAAAAGCACGATGAAACCTTAACTTTAGTAGAGACCAGTAGAATTATCATTCAAATTGCAATGTCCTGTGAGAACACTAGAACATACTGGAAGCTAATAAAACACATAATAAAGTCCAGTTTACATTTATTACACACAAAAAGAGTCCAAATTCATTAGGAAAAAAAATATTTTGATAGAGTTATTTGTGAAGGAAAAATGTGAAAGAATGGTGATGAGGACATTAAGAAGAAAAGAATGTTAAAGTAGCTTGAACACTGCCACTCCACATTTTTTTTTTATCATACAAATTAACTTCTCCTAAAAATGCAATATGTTATTAATTTTTGACTGCACATAGTTTAGGGAGAGAATAAGACTAAAATAAATTACTTAACTTAGATATTATACAGCAAAATAATAAAAAATTACATATCTCCATATTAGGTGAGTTTATCAGTCCATTTATGCTTGACTAGTAATTCAAGCAGAAGAAATTTCAAAAAAAAAAGTCCAAAATAAAAAAAATTCTTAATCCTATTTCATATGTTAATTTCTTCTGGGACACAAAATAAAGATTACCAAAAATCCAGGAAACATCTAGTACAAATCTGGAAGGAAAAAAATTATCCACTAATAAAATGCAAGATCATTGTTCAATGCAAAGAATAGGCTTATTTTTCTCTAAAGTAATTATAATAATGAACAGGAAGCTCTATTCTGCAAAAGACTAGCAGTCAGAAAAGTGTCAGCAATCTGAGATTCTAATATAACCCTGATAGAATAAATATCTCATCAGTATATGGGTAGCTTTTATATTGTTGATATATTCTTTAAATGTCAGGTTGGCAAGTACACGATAGTTTTATTTAAGCAGTCTAGTCTTCATTCTATTTATTATTCATATGTGGTTTACAAGTCAGCAGACTGTTGTTTTTTTTTTTTAATTTCCAGAAACTCAGACACCGATTAATGATCCAATAGTATATTCTTAATGCATTCTTTCAAGCCAATTAGTTCTCATATTTATTGCAAATCTATACTTTATTGTTAAAAGTTGATTTTGTTGAAATTAGGAGGTCTAGAGATTAAGTATGTCAACTGTAAAATATCTATTAGCAATAAGAAATATGATTACCCTTATAAATAAAAATGAAGCCACAGGAAATAGGTTTTATTGCAAACTTGCTCAACCTCAAAACCACAAAACTCATTTTACTGTACTTTGACGTGTCTCTGTGGCATAAATAAAGAAGCATGAAATACAACATGAAGATTATTGAAATGGAAAGAAAGTTCATACAATTACCCAAATATTCAGAAGTATTTCTAAACAATAACACGTGACAGTAGCATTATTTGCAAAGACAAAATAAAACTGCTGTTAGTACAATTACACATTACATATTGGTTCATAATGGACTCTAAATCTGCAAGGAACACAGCATGTGGTTTACTTTACAAGCCAGGGAGTCTAGTACACTTAAAGATATTTTTCATGCCTTTGGAAACACAAAACATATCTGAAATAGGCAGGAGTAGCTCCGAGCATTGCTACAGGTAGAAATGTGAATGTCAAACAGGGTCCAGAAGAGATTACCACTGCGTTCTAAACACCCCAAATTTCCTAAATCAGTTGTAGACCCCAAAATTACTTTTTAAATTCCAATTTCTTTGGCACTTTTGAAAGCTCTTCCACGATACCCAAGGAATCAAAAGGCACTTTGTTGCCATTGTGTAAGTTCACCTTCGTTTACAAGGATTCATTCAACGAAGCCATTTTGTAAATGGAGACATGCAACTATATACAACTTCTGTTCGTAGATGCAATACCTCCTACCAAGTACTAGTATTCCCAGGTAGTTAGTGTAGGTATTATGACTTCCTTGTACCTGGGTACTCACACAAAAATAAAAAGTTCCCCGAATTTGGACATGGGTGAGAAGGAATTATGAATTTTCCTGGAACACTCAAACTGCAGTCTTTTCTTGCTTTATGATCAATGTGATCTTTGAGTCGCTACAAGTGGAAACACCAGGATTTTTTTACTTTATAAGTTTAGGTATTTATGTAGGTAAAACTCAATGCATGCTGTTATTTACAGAAAGGAAACAACCAGAAGCTGAAATACTCACAAAACCACATTGTTTAGAAGCTGAACAAATATCTGTGAAGAATCTTACTCTGTAGTTTGAGTGAAAGTGAAGAAATAAAACAAAGGAGAATTTAGGAAGGTGGAATGTAACTACCTGAACTGGAGCTTAGCCAGGGCAACAGGGCTAACACCCCTACTGATTCTATATTTCTGTAATCAGTTCCTATAACAACTGTGTATTTGCTTATTTCTCAAATGAAATCTGAGGCAGAACGGTTAGGAGTGAGTGTTGTTGCTGCCAGTATAAAGCACTGAACCAGTATTATTTTTGTTGTTTGTGTATGCTTTTGATTGCTGTACAATTTTATGATGAAGTTTGGAAATTAATTTTTCAGACAGAGGAACAGTGGTTGGTATTTATCAAGTTAAGATTTATATTTTCTAGTCAACCCAGGTTGAAAATTGGGCGAAATGCAAGACTTCATTGAGCAACCAGATGCTGCATCTCTGCTGAGCTGTCCTAGATCAATCAATTATGCACATGCGAAAAACCAAACAAACCTATTTTATTAGCAACAGCAAACGGTATAGTCTTTCAGCAAATCACAAAGCACAAAATTGAGGCTTTTTTTTTTTTGAAAAAAAAAAAGGAAGAGGCTTGGGAGTGTAAGCTTTAACATTACTCTAGATAGAAGAAATCAACACAATTTGAAATATTAATCAATTGTTCCATGTTAATTGTAAATCAGAAATATTTTTCCTTCCTAAACTGTATTCCTAAGTCATATCTTCTATTGCTCAGTCAATCAACATTAAGAGAGACATGAGCCTGTTAGAGCACGTCCAGAGGAGGGCCACAAAAATGATCCAAAGGATGGAAAACCTCTCCTGCGAGGACAGGCTGAGAGAGCTGGGGCTGTTCAGCCTGGAGAAAAGAAAGCTCAGGGGAGACCTGAGAGCGGCCTTTCAAAATCTAAAGAAGGAGACAGACTGTTTAGCAGGGTCTGTTGTGATAGGACAAGGCAAAATAGTTTCAAAATAAGAGAGATTTAGACTGGAGGTAAAGTTTTTTTTACAATAAGAGTAGTGAAGCACTGGAACAGGTTGCTCAGACATATGGTGGATGTCATGTTCCTGGAGAAAGGACGGGGCTCAAAATTGATTTGGCCATCTTCATCCAGAACACCAACAGCCCAGGGAAAACATAACTCTTTCAGCAGTCATTTCCCATACTTAGTTTATTTCAAGCAGTTTGTGTTTCCAACAGCTTGTTTGAGAAAGGTTTAACATTACTCTGTTTATATGGTTCTGTTGCTTAACTCTTAATACAGCTTGGAGTTAAAGGCTTAGCTGAAGCATCACAGAGGGATTGCTCTGCACATTTGCACATGGAAATGTTAATTTTATGTTTAACTTCTTCTAATTTCCAACTTATCTCTGCTCATTTGACATGATACATGCCTAACAAGAAATACACCTAAGGGTGTAACCTTTGGTTTTATACATTAACTGAAGAAAATAGTTGTTTTAATACCTGAGAATACCTGGTAAAAGAACACTCTGGGTTCCAGAGTCATTTTCATAGACTTAAACATCTGTAGCATCCCTCAAAAAAGAAGGCCAACAAATGGATCTGAGGTAATACCAAACCAACCCACCATCTTCCCAGGCTTTCTGAACCAGCAGTGCTGCAGCGCTCAGATGGCCAGTGGAAGGTGGTGGCAGTGGCAATGGCCATGCAAAATTCACCTCTTTTTTTTTTTTTTAAATAACTATTAGAGAAAGATGAAAGCATCCCTGCCATAAACATGCAGATAATTAAAGCCAATAAATAAAATTCCATAGACAACATCTTGGGACTTATTTTCCCCGTCAAATAATGTAGCTATAGCAACATGCAATCTTCTCAAAGACATGTACAAAACATGGTAAGATTTCAGGTTTTTATATTAAAAAGAATAACAGAGGATGAATGACATTCGCTTGTCTGAAAGAATATAATTTTATTGGGAAGATTTTTTTTTTTTAAATTGGAGTGGGATTATCTCAAACCTTCTCTTCATTAAAGTATGTGTCTATGTGCAAAATCAAGCATGAATTAAAAGTTAAATTAAACTTCAAATGGAATGGTTTAAGTAGCACTGATCCTCCTGAGTGCAGGGGAATACTCTATTCCCTTGCAATTGACTACATGAATACTCAGTATCTCTTTCAGACTTATTTTCCGTGATAATATGTTTTAATTGCACATCACATAGATGTGCAATTTAAAATATTTTTAATTGCACATCACATAGATATTTTTAAACATTTCTTAGTGAAAGTAAATGTCAGATATCATAAATTTTTAGAAAAATAATTGCTTCAGATTTTTTTACTTCCTCTATGGACATCCAATCAGGTGATGAATTTCTGTTTGTTCTCTAGTTAGTTATTGTTGCTACTATGAACCTATACTGAAATGAATAGTTCAAGAATATATTATCAGCTTGAAGTAAATAGGCATTATGTTTTTTAAGCAATATGACAATAATATTAGGCTTTTATCATAATGATAGAAGTGATGAAACCTAAAATGTGTTTTTCTCCTAGAAAATGAACAAAATTGTTTGGGAATAAATAGCAGCAGCTTATTAGAGAAGCACCTAATATTTTTCTTCTCCATAACTTTGAAATGAAATGCAGCTATCCAGGGATCAGAGGCTATATTTCACAGACAAACTGCTTGATTTGTGACTCATTTAAAGTCAAATTGGATCTTTACAATTGCATAAAACTATTATTATTATTAATAATGCTCATCAGTTAAAATGCAACTGGCTCACCAGGACCTGATTGCGCTAGTATCAAATAAGGCAAAATTAGAGCTCAGGTAGCTCTTTAAATCCCAGCCCCAAAACACAATTGGATGATGGTAAGCCTGAATGGTGATTAACCACAGAGAATACTGTTAGAAAGATTAATGGCACAAGAAAATACTACCACAAATGGCTATCCTTGAGGACTGATTGGACACAGATCTTTTAAAATCTCCACCCTATGAGGCTCAGACAACTGTAATGTATAAAGTGTTAATGGCATTGAGGCACAAATAGTATTGTCTAAAAACAGAAAATGCTGTCACATTTCCGAAGGAGAGGACTTCATTAACACAGGTCCTTTCTTCTTGTTGAATAACAGTTTTCACTACAAGCATTTCAACACACATGACCATATACTTGCACCACAGGCAGTAAATCTGTGTTAGCTCAGTTACATCTATACATTTTGTGCCAGCAAATGGTGCAGATGGGGTAAAATAAGAGCTCTACAGTTTAACATAGATTGTTAGGGAGCTTTTTTGGGC
This sequence comes from Numida meleagris, assembly GCF_002078875.1. Lineage (NCBI taxonomy): Eukaryota > Metazoa > Chordata > Aves > Galliformes > Numididae > Numida > Numida meleagris. The sequence continues at coordinate 142,071,402 of NC_034410.1, forward strand.
CCCTGTTTTTTGTTCCAGCAGCTTTTGTTTTTTTAAATCTCTGCCCTATATAAGTAGCAAGAACTTCCAAACCATGGTTAAGTGTCTGGAACATATATTTCCTCTCCTGTGAAATTATAATAGTTCAGCAGAAGTCAGTAAACCCAAAGAAAATTTACAACTCAAAATGTACCTGTTCTGACCTAATTTTAATATTTGACTTCTCTTTTTAACAAAGGTACCTCATTGACAATACTGATTACAATTTCCTTGGAGTCAAGTTTTAGGTGAAATTAGATTATGCCATATAAATAATAAAATGACATTACAGTCAAAAAAAAGAAATCAGAAATGATATGATTTCTATTGATAATAAAGCCATAGAGCATGATAACCTGGTGTCAGACTTTCTGCACTATTTGTAAATTTAGTATGAAGAGAATAACTTTATAAAACCAAATTTCATTAGCTGGATATCAGAAACATCTGAAGCAATTCTAGATGCTTACACTCTTGAATCAAGATGACAAGCATAAAGGAGACCTGGAACCAAAATAGCTTTTTCTTCACCAAGGAAAACAGCACATACGTTCACCTTAGTGCAAATTTCATTCTGTCAGATGTTTTTGCTTGTGAGTTATGCATGTTTCTTTGACAGGCAACAGATTGAAATACATACTCCACGGTCAGCCTAAGTTGGTCAGCTATACTATACACTAACAATGCCTATTTGCCATAGATTATAAAAGATGGTTAGTTCACATTGCAAAGAAAACAACAAATCTATATAGCAGATATTAAGAACTTAATCTGTTCTCCCACAGATAGGTGTCTATTGATATGCAAGACACATTAGGGTACCAGGGTAAGAGACATCAGCTATTTCCACACGGCACCTCTTTGTAACATGCCATACTTTAATCTCAAAAAGCACAAGAACCTATACTTGATCAATGACATAATTCCTCAGACTCCAGAATTGCTCTCCATTAGCTCTTGCTTAGGTAGGCTACAATAATGTAGACATTTGTGTTCAATTAGATGAATATCAGTACTGAAAACAACCATGAAGACAGATGGAAATAAACAAGAAATGTAGCAATTTTCAGTAAGCAGCAAAACATCCCTCATCAGAGGTTCAGCTCAGCAGTCATCAATACAGGCATCAAAAGCCACCTCAAATGTCTGAGATAAGCTGAACTGGTAGATACGAATGAGTAAGTACAAAACACGTAGATACAAAATCTGACGTAGAAAAGACCTATGTACTATCAGAGCAAGAGCTGGAGACCAAGTCAAACGACATCAGACATAAGGAAGCAGTATCTGCTTTGATCATATTTTATTTCTGAGTAAAAATTTAGCAGTCAGTTTGAGATGCTTTATTTACATTTGAATAGAACAGATTGTGAAGACAGCATAATTGATGTTATATTTTGCCTCATACAATTGTTGTTATATTGTCATTAACTTTTAGAGCAGCCTGCGGACACATAAGTTGTTATGCACTAGGTGTAAGATCAGAATCACTGCATGGGTGGGGTAGTGTAATACACACAGAGGTACCCATTATATTTATGTATGCATACATACATAATTAAAAAAATTAATTACAAGGTGCTACTTGTGTATATGCAGTTTGTAGCAGCTCCTTTTTTATCTTATCCTGTAGGATATGACAAAACTTGATTGAGTCTAGAATTAAATACTGTAACTTTTAAAGCAAATTAAAAAAGGATGCTACTGGAGGGTGGAATAGCCTGAAATCTTAAATAAGTATTCTTCTTATATTGATAAAAAGCAACTCACACACAAGTGAAGAGTCACAACCATAAAGAAACTCAGAAACTAAGGTCCAAGGGATATAGAAGAGAGGACAGCAAACAGTGCCTTGTTCAGGTTGGGTAATAGATTACTGTGAGGAATGAGAGCATGAATTTTGCCGCTTCAGTCAATCTACCCTGCAAGTCAAGATGGGATTCAACAGCCAACACAAGGGAGAATGAGTTACTTATGGAGGCTTTTTCTACAGTCAGACAAGAAAGGTGGGCACTGGAAGAGGGCATTTTACCAAAAAAGCTTGATCTAATAAATCTATCTTTGCAGAGGCATCTTCTCGCTCAGTGTATATAAGGCACTTACAAATAGTACAATATTGTGATTTTAAAATGAGTTCTTTATATATCTTCAGCGTGATGTAACAAATTTCCAAATAGTCAAGAGGAATACTGGAAAATATGAGATCCATATTATCTAGGAATTTTTCCTTGTCTTGCAGTCATTAAGGAAAACAGCATGCTAAGATTTTCAGCACTCAGATGAAACAGACATTCAAGGACCAAAGGGTGATTATGCCTAAGATAATGATGTGGAGGATGAGGGCATTAGCTAAATTCACATTCATGCTTAAATAATTGCTTAGATTATACAGTTCACAAGTGACTTGGAGTTAATAACTGGCAGGTCAGCTGATTAATAGCAGCGCTTTTAATTTTACCGATGTTGTTCTTTGCCAACCCATTTTTATTCAAAGCAGCATCAACCCAGTGACATTGCTCCTCTATTTTTCATAGTCTGTTCTAAAATTTAATACAGAGAAGTAAGTTTATTTCCTTTATAATATTATCTGGAAAGGCATTAAATAGATTTTAAAATTAAAAGATTTTAAAATTGAGGAGTTGGAATTTCTGTACAAAAGGAGAACAGCCTTGCCTTTCCTCTTTCATTTCTTCTTTCCTTTCCTTCTCCAGCTACTTGAAGTTTTGTTTTATTCATACAATTCCACCTCTTTTCCCTGAGGCACACATATTCCAAGACATGTCAGAACATTAAGATTCCCAGCAGTATCTACTTCCCAAGTAAATTCTTAAAGAAAGAATATGTCCATGAATTAAAAAAAAAAAAAAAAAAAGATCTGTAATCCCCATATGCACCTACAGCTTCATGTCCTGCAGTGCACATGGGTGGAATTCAGTGCTGAGGTTTTCAGGACAAGGGTTTCAAACCAGTTTCCCAAGGTCCACCAGGAGAGCTTTGAGACTACTTGAAAAATTTCAGTTTTCCATTTTGGATGGAAAAGAGATGACTGGAATATATTTTGCATAATAAAAACAGACAGTATTGATACAATGTTATGTATTTGTTTATTTATTTAAACACTTAATGCTTTTTTAGGGAGAAGTAAGAAATCAGGAAAACAGTGGAGGAGATTTCTGCATTGGGAACACTAATGAATCTGCTTCATGAATTTCAAAAGACCCCATTGCTGTAGTAATGATTGGTGTAAAAAGTAAAATAGAATCAGAACAGGAATAAGAAATGATACATAGAGCTTTTGCTGGCCCTATGAGCTGGAGCAAACAGTGTTCTCTAGCTATTGACAAATCAACATAATAAGCAAATACCATACACAACAGAAAGGAACAGCAAATATATTTAAAAGTGTACAAAAATATTTTATTTAATTTTTTCCTACTCCCGACTTTCTGATTATAGAGGCTTTTTAATAGAATAATTTATTTTGAAACTGTTATTCAAACACTACAAATTGATGTATAAATTGACTTTTGTCAAGAGAGTATAATTACATGGCAGCAAGTCTTGTATAATTACATTATTCAATCCAGTTCAGCACATAATTTTACAACAGACAGAACGTGAGCACGATCAGAATTGCATCTTCTATTCTCTGTTCTAAACTAATTGTAATAGCTTTTAATAACAGCATAATGCATTAATGCTGCTAGATGACAATTCATACAAGGAAAAGACTAGTGTCATAGAACAATAAGAATTATGGGAAGGTACAATTCCGTGAATAAATAAAACTTTTTACAAAAAAATAAGAATAATCGAAAAAATAGCACCTACTTCTGTCATTCTATATTTGTGTGCTGAATTTTACATGCAGATGAATAAGACTGTAAATACTTCCTGCATAAGATGAGTGCAGAGGAGTCTGACCTCCAGTTCTGTGTCAGATTAAAGGGGTGAATATTCTCCTGCACTCTTTCTTTCTAGATAGAAGGAAAGATGCTTTTCTCAGTTCCTCCTTTGCAATGTGGATCCAGAGAGAAAACAAAGCACTGTGAATGTGTACATCAGTGAGACAAATTACAAGAGCAATGGGAGCAGAAGAAAAAGAAAAAAAGAATGGTGGAGAAAATTAAAGCCTTTTCAGCTTCTCAGAAGTGGTCGGTCATGAGCACCACATACCTCCTCACGTCTTGCGATAGAGAAGCCATGCCCTTGCAAAAGCCCTCTGACACCACCACCAGCACTGTGCCCTCTCACGTATTTTCTATATTCATTCACGTATTTTCTACAGTCATTCAACAACTAGAGAAGAAATGGAGGTGACATCCTGAGTCCTCCTCCAGACTTGCTGGACTGAGCAGTAGTTGAGAATGGAGACACTGCCATATCTCTGGTAGGGATCCTATCTGATGGGATATGGGAGATGACTGGATGGTGCCACTGGTTGCTACCTGCACACATAGCAAATACTATAAATGGAAAAAGAAAAGGTTTGTGTAAACCAGTCAGATGTTTGAAGTAAAGGATAAGGACATTTTCTGTGTAATTTCTTAAACATCTAGCAATTCCAAATTGAATATATTTTCAATTCAGCCTTCAAAATATTATGGGCAAGTGGCAGGCTGGGAGATTTTTAGAGTTGTTCAGCACAGAGAAGAGACTGGGGCCTATAAGAAAGAATAGGAGGAGCACTATTAAGAGAATGTAGTGAAGTGAAGGCTCCAGGGAGACCTCAATGCTGCTTTCCAGTACTTAACGGGAGTTTAAAAGCATGAGGGAGACCAACTTTTTACACAATCTGATAGTGATAGGACAAGGGGTAAAGGCTTTAAACTGAATGAGGAGAGGTCTAAATTAAATATTAGGAGGAAATTTTTTACTCAGATTGTGGTAAGGCATTATTATGGGTTGCCCAGAGAGGCTGTGGGTGCCCCATCCCTGGCCAGTTGGATGGAGCCCTCGGCAACTTGATCTAGTGGATGACAACCCTGTCCACAGTAAGGGAGTTGGGACTTGATGTTTTTTAATGTCCTTTCTAACCCAAATCATTCTATGATTCTATGATTTCCATAATACACTGTGTAAATAAATCTTTTTTTTTCCTGTTCTTTAGAATCTTCTGTTCTGAGATGCCTACCTATTTTTCTGAGATTTTAATAATAACAAATATCAATACAAACATTCCCAGAATTATGGCAAATACTGATAGAAATAAAGTCCAAAACAGTACAATCTGAACTTGTCATCCTTTTCTAGCTTTTCAATTCTCCAAAATGAAGACGGCCTTTATTATGCAAACTCTCACGCCAAATTAACTGCTTGTATTGGATCTGTTTATTATAGTTTAGTTAATAATGATAGAAGAGTTACACAAAAGCACACATACACAGAAAAGAAAAAAAATATAATGCATCTTTCTGTGTAAGATGTGAATGTCGTGTACTGAATTCTGTGAGTTTGAAGAGCAATTTCCTGTTCAGCTTTCACTACAGTTGGAAGTTTGGTCATTCATCTTTATTTATCTAAACTGCAAAAGTGGCTTGGGATTTGCTAGAGAGCTGGCAGTTTCAGGAAATTTCCTATAGTCACTTGAGCTAGCATATTATCGATGTATTGATGGTTATCTCCTCAGATTTTTTGCTTGAGAGTTTGATGCTGGAATTTATTCATATTTGGAAAAGGAATCATTTTAAAACCAGTCGGAAACTCATTGGAATTAAAAATGAAATGAAGAGGGAGGATAATAAGACAGCATGAGGCTTTTAATTAATCTTTGTCTTACCCAGAGATGTGTCAGATGTCAATTTGTGCTGGTTCCATGAAGGATTAAGGCCAGTAATATGTACAGCCCATTTAGCTTTGAAACAAAGCATAAAGAAAATAAAAATGAGAACTTTTGATTCAATGTGACACTGAAGGGGAAGAGAATTAGCAGCTATTAAATGGAGCTGGCTCAATTGCCACCACTGGAGGTGACCCTAGGAAAATACAGCTGGTATTACCAGACAGTGTTTATATCCCCAAGCCACATTCATAGCAAAGTTTGCCAAAATGGGAATTCAGACAAATGCCTGGAAATCTTCTAGAGGCTGAACAGTCCAGAACATCCCATTTGTTCCAGTGAAAATTCAAAAAATGTTGGGGAAAAGCCAAATGAGCTAACTATAGAGATTCAGGTTTTATGCTTTCTTTTCATCCCTTGTACCCCTGAGCACCGACACAGGATGAGATGGAAAATGGGACTGTTTGTATGAGATCTATAGCAGACAAGGACCTAGGCATAAGGTGAGTTCAGGGTGCTATGTTTTCAGTGTTACACGTTAAGTGAATCTTATCTCTGAGGTTTAGAAAAATATTTCCGCATACCTCAACCAAATTTTCCATAGTCCTTGGGTTTAGTCATTGGTGAAATTTGATTTTTTCCTTCAGTTCAAAGCCCACAACTTTCCAATTCCTCTACAGATTTTAAGTACTGCAGTGTTCCATGGTTTTCAGTAAGTTACTTTCATGCCTCACTTCAGGACCTTGTGCCCTGAGACTTTCCTTTTCTTCATGAAATAGCCAGCAGAGGGAAAACACTTTGTAAGAATAAATGCCAACTTCTACACCCACATCTCAGCTACAAATCTTCTGAAGAAATGATTTAGACCTACTATCATGTACTTCAGACCCTTCAAATCCAAACTTCCAGTAGACCCCAAAGGAATTAGACTGGAAGACTTAAACAACTGAAACATTTTAGAAAGAAATAACAGAAATCTTTATATGGTGCTTGGTGGTATCATTAAACATGTTGCTCTGGAAGAACAAAATTGGAAAAGTTTGTTTCTCCCTCCCTTCTTTTGAATCATCCCTTCCAGCCTACTTACATTGCCTGCACACATCCTCTAAACTTAAAGACAAGTTTATGGCCACACGAGTAACAATGACAAAAGTTGTACAGGAGTAAATGGAATCAATCTCAAAAATAAAGTTTTGTTGTTAGTTTCATCAGACGTGTTATCATTGTCATAACTTTTTCGAGAGGAAGACAGTGAAATCCACTCTGCTTTATTCAAATTGAGAAATCTTGGACAGCTTTTGTATAGTCGTTCACTTTAATATTTCCAGCCATAACATTTGTTCTCCCAAATACTATCTCAATACACTAATGAAGCATCTAAGAATGTCAAATAACAAAGAGGTCAAAAGGATAATCATGAGGAATAAAAATGTGTTATATGATATGGAAGACTGATCAGAAGCAAGAAAAATAGCAGAAGAAAGTGTGTTGGGGAGTATAAGGAGTATTTTGAAAGCTTAGTAAGAAGTAGAGGAATTGAGCAATGGCGTGGCAAGATAACCACACAGGAATGGGAAAGCTCACTATAGGGATGTGCAGAAAGCAGTAGACCACCTCACACATATATTGATAGGCCTGCGCTATGGAAACTCAGAAGTAATTGAATTAATTGGAGCAAGAACATACTGTTTTCTTGCAGAATCTGAAAAAAAAAAAATCTGTTTAACCATAGACTACAAACTACTGGTCAAAGTCACACAGAAGAAATCCATCAGATCAATGAAGCACCTGGGTACCAAATTCTTACTCAGGATGTTCCTCAGCAGCAAAGAACTGGAGACCAGGAGAGGGTTCACAGTATGTCATATGGTGAGATCTTTCTATATACAACGTACTAACATGTGCAAGTCTCTGGTCTGATCTTTCTGTACCTATATGTTATTATGTATTTTGGCACTACAAAAATGTCATCCCAACAGTAAACAGATTGACCTTCTCTTATAGAGAATGTGCTTTCCTCTTTTTAGAATTTTTTGTATATAGTATACAACTCATTATTATGTCTAGCAATCAGAAGGACTAACGTGACAGCGTAGCAACCAGAAGGACTAACGCGATGGAAATAGCATTACAAAAGGTGGAAGGAAAATACAGCACTCACCCAGATCAGAAGATTTTGAGCTCGCAGGAAAAGGCTCCCACCAAGGAAGGATCTCTTCTTGGAGATTCTTCCTCAGGGGCAGTCAGCCCTTAAATGAGGCCTAAGAGGGGTGAAGCCTGGCTCCACCCCTTCTGGTTGCACAGGTGAATTGCCTTCAGGTCTTCCCTCCAGGTGCTCAATCAGTGGTTCAGGCCATGACTCAGCAGTTCCCATACATTATGTATTTGATAAATTTTCATGGCATTTCAATAAAACATTGATTTAATTTTGTTATGCTGTTCCTTCAGCTCTTACTTGCAAATATATGTGTATTCTTGGAATTATATAGTCATGTACAATATATTTTTTTCTTTCCCTGACCCCAACCTCAGCCTGTCTATAAGTTCAAGCAATATTTAGGAACAACACTGCCTTTTCATCATTTTAGCATTTGGCCTTTCACTTCAAAAGAAGCACTCCAAATTGATAATAGGCTCTTATAAACCACAACTACACTTGAGAGGGTGGAACATTGATGAAATTTAATATCAGCAATACCTATTGCAATGTTTTTGCATGTTCATTGTCAGTTCTTCCCCTTCTTAATAAATGTCTCCACAGTAGGGGGAAAAAAAAAGCAATGAATAATAACAGAACTTCTAATTTTATTTTTTTTTTCCAAAAAAATTTTGGAATTGTAATAATTTTAATGCTATTTTTAAATGCACATACTTAGGTCACAGCACAATCCCTGCAGGAAGTCAGATGCTATCTCAAATACAGCTACTGACATCAGCAGAGACATTTAAATAGCACTCAGCATGAGCAAGAACTATCTGGTACAATATAGTGATTTATGCAAACGAAAATAAACTACTGTATTTGAAATTGGCCATCTATGGATGGATATGGATTGGAGAAAAAGAGTTTTATTGTTCTTAATGAGGCCTTGGGGCAGAAATTTCCACGACCTTACTGGAAGTGGCATAACTTCTGTTTGTGAGTCCACTTACAGTAAACAAAAATTATAATTTATTTCAAGCTTGGGAGCCATTGAAATAATGGTTCAACTTTTAACAAACTATTCTCTAATGCATTATCTTAAGGAGTTTGATCCCATGCTACACACTGACTCCATACTACAATCACTTCATAAATCTAATGTTGCATCATCAATTCAATTTTTCAAATTGTACTAGGAAAGCTTAACTGACAATGAAAGCTTATCTGGAAGGTTTTAAATTCTTGTCTTTTTCTTGGTGCTGTATAATGAGCCAGCCAACAAATCTTCCCAATCCTACAACCATTTGCCCTAGAAAATGATTGGTTGAGATTTCATTGTTAAAAATTTTAAAATAAATAAATTATGGTATGAAGTCTCATGAAGTCTGTATTTGGGCCATATTTCATTTCTATGCCATGTCAGCACATCTTCACTCTTTATGAATAACACTGATAGAATTAATATATGTCAAACATCTAACTGACATCTGTGATATTTTTAATGTTGGTTGCAAGTAATACCCAAGGTAAAGAAAAAAGAAAGAAAGTAGACTTTCGGTTAAGTTCACCAAACTGAATCAATCTGCCATCTGATCTGTAAATATTGAAGTCTACGTACAGAATCTGTTTCCAAGCTTTGAACACTACAAAGGACATACAGCTTTACCACTCATAAAACTAAAGAAATACGATTTTTTTTCCTTCAATATTGCAGATGTTTTAGGCATTCAAAATGAATATTAAACAATGTATTAAAAATAAATGTAGCAGACTTCCTAAATCTGAAACCAAGATAGGATCTCTGATTCTTTATTCCATGTTCTGAGTTTGATGCACTCTACCTGAAATTTTATTTTTAAACTAGTTGATAGAGAAGGGCATAATACCGTCTAGTTATAAATAATTGTGCCTATCAGGATTTTAGAAAGTCATACATTACACAATAGTCTTTACATCAAAAATTGCCCAGAGCAGATATACTCTAACACAGGGGACCAACACATTATATTTTAAGATGTTGAATATATTAAATTTGGTTTCTTAGTAGAAACAAGGTATAATTTCTTAATAATTAGCTGTTTTGTAATCCAGAAGTGATTTATCCTGTTATGTTTCTGAATAGCTATCAAAAGCATATAAGTGGTTTTATGAGAGCTGAACTATTTCCCTGCAACTTTAAAATTGTTCAAGAAATCTTTTCTAAATTACCATTCATCATAGAATTTCTGTATCTACGCAGATTTTAATAATAGTCTAGAAATGTAATTCTCTTTATGAAAGATCCTTCATTGGAAGTAACTGTTTGGCAGCTTTTGAAAAGCTGCTACAGGGATGATAGAAACTGCAAACATTAGTGAACTTGGAAAATTATTGGAAAGATAATGTTGCATTGTATCTTTTAAACTTCCCACTGATCTCATCATGCTTTTGGTTGCAAAAGGGAGCATTTTATTTCCCTCATTTGAAAAGAATATTGATATTGCTTTGCTAGAAGGAACTTATTTTCAACATGGGAGTATTGCTAGATGTCCAGTTTTCTAAATTCTCAGTGTTGGGCTATTTGTTTCTTTAGTTCGTTTCTCATTATTGGGTACTTTTCTTTCTTGTGAGAGATGTGGGTAGTTCTCTGCTCTCATTAGTGGTTTCAGTCTCACATGGTCTACTCTCTGCCTTCCCATGAGGTCCACCTTTCATAAAAGGGTCATTGAATATTTGATGAATTCAGAGGAAATCTTTACATTTCCTCAGTGAGCAGAGATGAGAAAGAATCATGAGGATGGCAAGAGATTTATACTTGCCTGAGGGATTCAGTAACTACCTAGGTTGCTCTGAAAGTAATGCTTCCTCTTTATTTCTGTGGAAACTACCACAGATACAAAGGGCATAATAACACTATTCAATAGAGCAAATTCTCAGCTACAAAACGCTATTTTTAAACATAGTCACCACCATTAGCCAATTCATGCAAATGAGCTGATCAAGGCACTCTTTATTTCATGGTGTAACAGCTGGGTATGGCCGTCCAGAACACAGCTTGTCTTTCATATCACTGTCGCCACTGATGAAACGCACTATCCACCGCCTCACTGTGCTCATATCCAGTTTTTGGTCACCATAAACACTGCGCAAGTATCCATGAATGTCAATGGGTGCAGTTTTTTTTCTGCATTTACGAATTCAGTGACACCCCTTTGCTTCATAGGCACTTCCATGTCATACACCATTTTGTGAGACTGCCCCTCTGCTGCCATCTCTCTCACAGCGACAAAAAGTAATGGAATATTGGTGGGAAGGTTCAACCTCTTCATACCATCAATATCTGCCTCTGATGTCATGGGACAAGATAATAAAATAGTATGCATTACTTTTGGAGCAGCTCTCATATACTTTCCCTGAGGTATATCCTACCCAAGCCTCTAACATTGTGTCTATAGCCAGCAGGGATTTTCAAAACCCAATCTGATGCAGTCTCAGGCAACATGATGATCTCAAGAAGTCCCTTTCAATACCAATAATTTTGTGACTCAACAATTATTGTAGCACATACTCTTTCTTCCCTACTTATACGTGATACTTTCTTTGTAGTACATATTATAAAAGCATGTTTTAAGATCTTTCCTGAAACACTTCTCACTCTATGGATTAACACCAACAAGAAGCTGCCATCAGTTAAGCTAAGCATAGCTAACAATAGACTTCAGGTCAATTTTTCTAAGCTTAATCACATTTGAAAAAATAGGATTTCTAGGGTAAAAATAAGCAGTGTAAAAGAGAATAAATACATTCATCATTTTTTAATTTCTGTGACTGCAGATCTCAGTTTGGAAGTATTGCTAAAGTTGCACAAATATTCAACCACCTGAATAATCTGAAACAAGAGACTTTACTGCGGAACATTCAATGTAGAAGAGTAAGAAATAGGACAAAGATAACCCAGTTACATATGTTTTTCTCCATACTTCCTCTATTGATTATTATTCCCTTACAAATGAAGAAAGACTTGCCAAAAGCCAGCACACTGAACAAAGTGTAAAGTCCTTTAATAACAACTGAAAGGGAAACAGGTCAGTCATTAGGGTAGATAGGGCTTTCATCGATTTTAATTGAATCGTATTGATTTGTATAGAAGATAATTAGTTTGAATTGACTTTTATTGATTTGTGCCTAACTGGACTCAATTACAACCCAGTGATGTGCTTTGAACAAACTAAATTGCACTGATTATTTGGACTGAACTGAAACACACTGAAGAGAGTTCAGAGAAATGAGCAAAAAGCTAGCGATCACTTTTAATGATTCCTACGCTGCTCATGAGTGCTTGCTGAAATATGAGTGAATTCAGAAAAAAATATGATTATTAAATATCATATCTGAAAAGGAAGTGAGCTGATTGAACATGACTTGTGATTATTTTCAGCTCTTGGTTTATTTCATTTTCATTTGTAAATATTTTTTCTCTGCTGCCTGAGGGTCTTGCTTTAATGATGAGATTCAGAAATTAAATTTTCTTACTTTGAAGAGTCTTGTAAAAGAGAGGACAGTACGTTACGCAGCCTCCTATACATCCGGGTGTAAGATGGCATTAGGATTCCACCTACCCAAAGAAGGGTGTTATTAAAACACCCAGGGAGAACCTGTAGATCCCTATATTTCTCTGTCCATTCAGATTGTTTTCTTTTGTCATAGAAATCTGCCTTCAGTGCTCCAGACAGCAAGGTAGCTTAATTGTGCTTTAGTGGCCCTGTCCAGGAGACAGGTTATCAGGTGCATCCAGAGCATGGAGAATTTTATTATCAAACTGGTGTGGGTTAAAAATTAATTGAAAACACCATTAATCATAATCACCCACACATGGTGAGTATAGCACCCTCTACTAGAGATCAGTAATATCTTTGCTTGTTGACGCTTCAGAGTACGTAATGTTGTCAGTCAAGGCTATGCAGGCTTTGGTTCCCAGACTGGATTCAAGCCAAAACATAATCTTCTTCAACTTTTAAATGATTTTGAGAACATCTTATTTTGCTCAATATGTGAACTCAGGAGATACAGAAACATGGCTAGCACAGAAAGGTGCCTCAAAACATATTTATTCAAACTACAAAAGCTCCAAAGACCTATGTTTTAAGCTGGAAATCACAAGCTGCAGTAGTGGTGGTACCCATCAGTAGAGTTCTCAATCTGGTAGGTAAAATAGACTATACAGCAATTAAAAACGTTGTATGCTATAATAATTTGAAAGGAACCATGAAATATTTTGAAAGGAAAGGAATTCCTGGGCCACTAAGTCCATTGTTTTGCAGTTCTAGACATGCATCTTATGATCTCTTTCATAAATCTAATAGTTTCAGTGTAAAACGTTATAGCTTTTTTACCCATATTACTCTTACTCTAATTTTAAATCTCAGTTCTTTAAAGGGAAGTGACATCCAGCTTTCAATATCTGTCTATAAATAGCCACTTTGTAGTAGCTACATAAAGATTTTGCCCTTTAAAGGCTCTTGTCTCTTACTAATATTTACTCGCCTGGCATATTTATAGATCACAATTATGCTCCTTGACAGTCTTTGTTTTACTATGCTAAATAAGCCAGGCTCTTCCACTACATTCTCATAACTGTTTTTCACTTCCTGTGTAAAATCACTTGTCTCAACAGGTATTCTAGTCTGTTATTTTTTGTTCTTTGTTATTTTCACTTACACATGAACGAACAGAGCTGTGGTACACACACAGAGACTTTTAAAAGAAAAAGAAAATAACATAGGGATTCCGGAAGAGGATAATTCTGCATAAGGCGTTACATAGAATCATAGAATAGTTTGGATTGGAAGGGACCTTTAAGATCAACTAGTTCCAACCCCCCTGCTATAGGCAGGGACACCTCCCTCTAGACCAGGTTGCTCACAGCCCCACCCAGCCTGGCCTTGAATGCTTCCAGGGAGGGGACATTCACAACCTCACTGGGTAACTTGTTCCAGTGTCTCACCACCCTCACAGTGAAGAATTTCTTCCTAACACCTAGTCTAAATCTATCCTTTTCCAATTTAAAGTCATTTTCCCCTCATCCTCTTGCTACCTGCCCTTATAAAAGTCCCTCCCCAGCTTTCCTGTAGGCCCCCTTCAGGTACTGGAAGGCCGCTATAAGGTCCCCCCAGAGCCTTCTCTTCTTCAGGCTGAACAGCCCAAACTCTCTCAGCCTGTCCCCTAGGGAAGGATCTAAATGGCCAGGCTTCTGCATGACCACTCTAGCATATAAAACCTCAGTGCTGTTTATTCACCTCAGGTACATACAAAAAACTCTCTTGAATGTCTTAACTACATTAAAAAGACTGTTCTGCATGACCATGCCTGTAGGAAGAGTTTCTATTGAATATTTACAACCTTATTACCTATGTTCAGCACTTCACCCATGAGTTCACTCTACACACTTACTCATATAAACAGGACCTCCCGCAGTGGGACTTGATTTCAATGGAATTGAAACTATAGGGAAATAATTTAAAGAGTGTATGACACTGAATCAATGCAACAGTTATCTGTACTGAACTTTGAAAGACTGTCTGCCTTTAAGACTAATTCAAGAAGGGAAAAAAATGTTACTATCTCAAAAAAGAAGCAAAATAATTTCTTGGACACACAGTGATATAAAGGTTTTTTTGATCTAAAGATTATAATGGTCTATTGAGGCCACAACACCCGTGCGAGAAGTGGGATCTTAAAAGCATTTGCCTTTTCCCATTCTCCAAAAGAATACGTGCTCATCCTCAGTTACGCAGGAAAGATGACAGCTGTGAGCAGACTAGCCACGATTAACATTAATGTTCATCAGTGTCAAAATTTAGGCAACTGCAAAGTGTTTGGGTATTTTTTTCACATTCTCAAGTGTCTTGTTAATTCTGTTTTCATTTATCACTGAGAACATTTCTAAATGTATTTTTGCTTCCACTTCACACCAATGTTCCTTACTCTATGAAGCAGACATAAGTAGCTAATATAAAAAGGATTAATAACAGTCACTCCTTTAATATATATCAACAACATATGTACTGATCCCGATCCATTAAAGAACATATACATGAGTATAAATAAGATTTATCACAAAGTTACAGACCTCTTAGACAGGAATTGATTAACCAATTACTAAGCGTTCACAAACTTTGAGCATATCTTTAATATAAGGCAAACATATTTCTAGCATTGCTTTTTTTCTAGATTTTCTTTAATAACTGCATTACTTTGTCATCAGTGAATCATATCAAAAACCATCTATTTCTGCAGTAATATGGTAGTCATTTTTATCCAGCTTTTAGGATTGTGTGCATAACTGTCATTTATCTTCACTATCAAAATCTATGCAGTCAGCAGTGTCCTTTATTACATTACTATAATTGCACTTGGACTTGCTCATCACTAGAAAAGTGCTTTTCTTGAGTACTTTTTGCTTTTAAATTAATCATTGTGTGTTTCATTCTAATTTTTTATTTTCATGATTATCTTTTACCAAAGATTTAAAATTACCGATTATTCTTATTTGTATTATTTATTACTATTTTTCAGTATACTGCTTGCTCTGCTTCACAGAATTTCTTTGATTTGTATGGAAGAGAGCATGAGTGATGAGAAAGCTCTCTACACTAAGCCAGTTTTAGTTCAGAAATGTAACAGAAGAGTCATTTCTATCCAGAGTATTACTTGTACATAGACTTCATGTCCAATTTTCTGGAGTGCCGACTCTATATTGAAAGAAAGCAATTGCAGACATCTGACCACACACATCAGAGACTATGGTGTCTTAAAATGGGAGATGAAGGCTTATGATTTCAAACACATACAAGCATTTGATGTGGGCACACTGAAGAAAGTCACAGAAGTTTTGTCAGCAGAGTTATTTTTGCTGTTTAGGATAGTACATAAGAGCATCCTTACAAAACAAAATAAAGCCAGGAAAATCCAGCCAGTGCCCTTTGTTGTCTGTTTATGTGGTGATTCAAGAACATAGTCTTTACAAAGACTATGCCTTTGCAATAACACTGTCTCCCACAGTGTTCTCCTGGAGAAGCTGGCAGCCCATGGTTTGAACAGGTACACTCTGCTGGCTGGAGGGCCAGGCCCAGACAGTGGTGGTGAATGGAGTTAAATCCAGCTGGCAACCTGTCCCTCCCTGAGACTGGGATATGTTTCTTTTGTTAAACTTACTGCATAATAGTAAATGTCCAACAAACCTTTATACAGAATGATCTATAACGATGACAAATGCCGTATAGGAACGACAGAGTACGCCTACCTGTTTATCACCGCATCTCAACAGATGGAATCCACTGAGCCTTAATCCAAAGCTTTTAGAAACTGAAATCCTTTAGATTTTAATAGGTTTTTCTAATTGTTTCTGTTCAAGTCTAATATTATTTCTGTAAAAACAGGCCCTTGTTGTTAAGATCTTAAATGCCTGTTTAGCATTTCTGTTGCATGCTTATGCCCTCTTCTTGAAATATAGAAAAAAAATACCTCACCTCAATATCTCACAATCCTTTTACTCTTCTACCCTTTTTGCAGATTACCTTTCTAGCCCATAAGTTTCATCTATTTTTGTATAAATATATAAAGAATGTGACATACATGTTACCTTGATCATGTAAGACAGTCAAAAATACAGACAAAAATCTTACCTAATCACTGTCTCCCTTCTTGTTTCCCCTGTCTCTCTTGCCCACTTCTCACCTTACTCATCTATCGTATTTCAGGATACTTTTCTGTCTTTCCTTCTCACGCACTCTGACCTCTCTTTGCTTCCTGGAAAATTTCCTCCAATTAGATCCTTTCACCTCACGTCACTTGCAGTGTTCTCATAACCTCCTTTTTTCCCCAAACTTCTAGGATCTTACATCTTTCTCAGACATCCCTCATGTGCCCTGTGCACTTTGCTCTTCTCAAACCTTAAAAAAATCTGTCCTCTTCCTCCAAACAGTATTGGAGGAGAAATTAGAGGCAACCTGAAGCAGTTTTTTTGCCTCACTTCCCTAAGGTGCAAGAGACTGTAAGAAAGGGGATGAAAATGAGAAATGAAGGAGAGAAAGACCACTCAAATAAGGAGAAGCAAAGAAGGCCAAAGGTCTTGTTTTGTGCTCTCAAATGGGGAAGAAAAAGAGACAAGTGAAAGCAAGCAACAGCTTATATTGACTCCTTATGGGAAAGGAAGAGAATAGAAAGCACCTGTTATCAAGCATCATCAGCCCTGCCTTAGCTCTTTGAATGCTACTACAAGGCAAATAAATAAAAGTTGTTACAGATTCTGGCTTACTCTGATCAAGAGAAATGATCTTTCATAGCACGTACATACTAGTCCCTGGAGCACTTAACACATTTAATTTCAGACTATGCTATACTCAGGCACAATTATCTTTTATGTGAAAGAAAAATTTGCAAGCTATGTCTATATTATCAATTATTAAACTCAGACAATTAGAAACACATTTAGCAGGTTCTGAATGCATCCATTTCAGAGTCCCTATGTACCTGCTTCTACCCAGGGAGAAAAAAGATCTGAATTGGAACTTCCATTAAAAGGACAACATGCCTTTAGCATTTCCTTAACCTCTAATTGCAGTGTCATCCACTATAACCCCTCAATATAAATTTTTAAAGCACGTTTCCTCTCCTTTCTTATTACATTTCAGGACACTTGGGAGATGAAAGATTTCTGTAGGCCTTCTCAATAGAAGTGCACAATAGCTTGAGATTGGATAACATGAAATTTGAGCTGGATAAAATTTGAAAAGAAGAAATTTAGCTTATCTGTTCCCTTCTGTAGTGTGTTAGCCTTGATTGGATGCCAGGCACCTGAAAACCTTCTCTGTCATTTCTCCTCAGCAGGACAGGGAGAAAATACAGTGGACAAGCTTGTGGGTCAACATAGGGACAGTGATATTGCTCACCAATTACTAAATCAGACTTAACTCAGAGAAGATGAATTGAATTTATTGTCAATTAAAAATAGAGTAAGATAGTGACTAATAAAAACAAAATTAAAAACACCTTCCCTCTCTCCTTTCTTCCCAGGCTCAACTTCACTCCTTTAGTCCTGACTTCCCTACCTCTTGACTTTGTTTCTGCCACTCTTCATCCTCAGGCTTTTCCTCTGCTCCAGTGTTGGGTCCCTCCCATGGAATGGGAATTGATCCCCACATGCAGCAGCTCCCCCAGCCCTCCTGCCCCGTTGTGGACTCCTCTCCATGCCATTAGCTTCATCCAAGGGCCTGTTCTTGTGTGGGCTCACCACATCCACTCTGCACTATGGGTTCCTTCATGACTGCACATGGAGATCTGCTCCACATGGCGTCCAACAGCCTGCTCCACCATGGGCCTCTCTTCAGCTGCAGGGAACTTCTGCTCCATGCCTGGGGCACCTCCTGCCCTCCTTCTGCATTGACCTTGCTATCTGCAGGGCCATTTCTCTCACATTTTACTCACTTCTCTCTCCCTCCATTCCTGAGAGGCATTTTTTACATTTTCTTAAATATGCTAATGCAGAGGTGACACCAGCATCACTCATGGGTTTAGCTCAGGCCTGCAGTTAGTCTGCTCTGTACCCATCTCGAAGTATCTGGTATGGCCACCCTTGCAGCCTTCAACCCCTGCAACAAAAACCTGGCCAATGATATTAAAGAAATTAAGAAGAAAACATCTCTGTTTTTAAAACCTACTGACCCATGGAAAAGTCTTTGGCTTCTCAAAGGAAGAGACATAATCCTGCGTCAGTTAAAATTAGAAAAGAAAAAATCTGGAAGATACATTGCACAGAGAAGCTCTTCAGGTTATACAGCTTACTGTAATTCTAAGAACAGTTGCCTGTTCTTGTTTTTGAAAGGTGATGAATCACAGAAGACAAAGATGAGTGAAATCAAAGAAAATGAAATAATGAACAAAAGAAATAGTTTGCATCCTGATGTTTAAATTGGTTAATGTAATATGCTATCACTGCTGTCCCAATCACTCTTGTTTTGAACAGCTTTCTTTTCCTAATATCATACCTGTAGTGAAAGAAAACATAAAATCTTCAAGTTGATAGGAAAAAAATTAGAGATCTTCATTGAAAATGGTTGAATGCAATTGGTATGACAGTTGAAGGTGTAGATATCATGGGAAAGAAAAAGAGATGCCAAGCGGAATACATAATCCTTCTTTCTTCCCAAGACCGTTCTGGATGCTCTTCCAACAAGGTGTAAATTATGCCTTTATTTTCAGACCTTTTGTTAGTCATCCCTTTGCTTTGATTGATAGAATGATAGAATGGTTTGAGTTGGAAGGAACATTAAACATCTAGTTCCAACCTCCCTGCCATGGGCAGGATTGCCACTCACTAGATCAAGGCCCCATCCAACCTAGCTTCAAACATTTTCAGGGATGAGGCATCCACAACTCTCTGGGAAACCTGGGAAACCTGTTCCAGTGCCTCATCACTCTCATGGCAACGTAAAAACTGCTTTTGCTATCACATTTTCATAAAAGGAAATTGCTGTAGGGTACTATTAGCCCTACTGGGCTTTCTGAAGTGGCTATCTCTTATGCAACAATAGAGCAGGTAAAGGATACCGGTCATGAAATGTAAAGGCTGAAGACAGAATTCATATCACAGAACATCTACTAGATCTTGAGAAAGGTCAGAAGGACAACTAGCTTGTAAGTAGTGAGACTATGTGTGTGCATGTTTATTTTCAATACATATTATAAATGTATAAATTCCGATTCTGAAACATATCAGCTGGTTACTAGTGCCCCCTTCTGCTACTGGTAATGCTCTTATTTGTGAAAGTATAATTTAGTCCATTCTGCGCCTGATTTTGTTTTCATGGCAGATCTGAATGTAAATGGCTAGATTGTAGTATAGCATGCTTGAAGATGAACGAGACTTAAATTACTAAAATCTACATCTTGCTTTTTCATCTGTTCTTCTTTCTTGTTGTTTGTTCAGCTTGCCAAACAGGTTCATAAAGAGAATTTGGGGGACATAGGCTCTAGAAAGACTATATAAGAGAACTCCTGTAATCCAAAGAAGTGAATGTCACTGACTTCAACATATCACTGTTTTCAGAGAATCTAGAAATGAATTTCCTTTCACCTCTTTAACCATAACAGACATGGGCAAATCTTTCCTGTCTTCTTAAGGAAGTCTGTGTATAATTGTAAAGCAGTTGCACATTACCATTACAGGTATAGTTCTGAAACCTCATCTTGCTTGCAAGAAAACACTTAACCTGATTCTACTTGAATTACACATGCTGAGATGCATATGTAACAACATATCCTCAGACAGGATTGCTTTTACTGTAGAGGAAAGATGGAATTCAACTATAGTTAAAGATGTTTAAATGTAAATATCTGCCTGCATGTTCTGATGGAAATTCACTGTAATATACGTTAAATAGAAAAGCTTGAGATTCCTAAGGATACAGCATAACTGCTGGCTTCCATATACTTCCAGTGTCATAGTACACTTGTTCATATCTGACAGCTAAGTGGATGTTTTGGATATCTCACAAACACTAGCAAATTAGCAAATAGGAAATCATAAAGCACTGTTTGTGCTTTAGAGAAAAAAAAAGACCACCATCGTTAATCAGTTGCACTGAACTTTACACACTGTAATGAGAATTTGGATATCTCATTTGTAAGTACACTTCTACATACGGAACCCTGTATAGAAGTACCTCAAATCTGAGCTAAATATTGAGTGTGCTTAATGGGTAATGCCTGTAGGATGAAGCCTCAGAAGGAAATATCATACAAAGATCACAGATTACATTATAAAAATTTTAAAAATAATCTATTATACATAAGCAAGAAAATCCAATACACTGCTTATAGGGAACCTGAAGGAAATAAAATTATCAGCTACTGTCAGTATTACATTATTAATACAGACTTAAGACATGACTCAGACATTTGAAGTCTGATTAATGCAGTTAAGAGAATTGTACTATTTGCACAGCCCGGGAGGGTTGAGTGAGATAAACAAGAGAATTTGTATTTCGTGCTACAAGTGTAAGTAACTCACAGTAATTGCACTGCTACTCTCACCGAGCTACAGACAAATCCTGAACTGATGCACTATGGAATAGGCTCTTCAGTGAGTCAGTGAGATTCTCAAGAACCAGTTCATGCATTAAAATAGACAGTTTTAATCCTTTAAAAAAACCTTCTGGAAATAGTTTTTTTTTTCTGAGTTGGAAGGAAGTGGGCTTGATGATCCAACACAGTAGCTGCATCTTTAATTTAGAATGTCCATTTATCAGAACCAGAGTGTTTTATTCACAGTGAATTTGAATCTGAAAAGCTTCATGCTCGTCAGCAAAACCTATTCACAGTTCATTAACTCGGCAGACTCTTCTGAGGTTATACACTTAGGTAAATGCCTAGCTCCTAAAAGAATTCTAAGGTTTGTAAATAAGCACATGGACTTTTACTGAGGGTACTAGAAACAGCAACTTGAAATTTCTCTCTGCAGTTTGATCTCCTGCAGTGCAGGAAATCTGGATATAAATTGTCTTGGTCATGATATATTATGATGCATGGTGCCCCTAGGCTGCACCTTTGATGCCCATTAATGCTAAATAGCCTGCAGGAGAATTAATCTCACTGGTTTGCTTTTTTTTCCCCCGTTTTGTTGGTTTATTTGTTTGTTTGTTTTCCCTGAAAGAAAGCAATCTTAAACATTATTTCAGGCCAGCTGTAAGTGATTTCATGTCTTAAGACCCTGTGCTTCCAACACAAGAGGAGTTTGAAGGGGTGATTTTTTACCCAGGGAACTTGAAGCAAAAGTGAAACTGCAGTGTTAAATCTGCTGTCAGAAAGGAACTACTGCCATATTTTTCTTAAGTTATCAGGAATTCCTTTAAACTTTCAACAGGATGTGGTTTCTGTTTGAGCAGGTTAGCAAAAGGAAGGCAGACTAATGAATCAATCTCAGTGTTTCTTCCTTGCATGGCAGCTGGTGTGGATTTCTATTGTGTTCACTTTGCTGAGCTGATTACCTTTTGGGTTGATGAACTAGATCTTTCAAAACATTTAAACTGAAGAGGTAACGTGGGACTTATAGCTAAGATAGTGTAGTGAGAGTGTAGGTGGATGAAATGAAGGCACCAGCCCATTTACTGGCAAAATTCTCACTCTTGTCTGTGTTTCCAGGATTTTAGTTGAAATTCTCCAAGGTTGAAGCTATCCAGGAACAAATTCCTCCTCAGAAGGTCACTTTGATTAAAATCAGAGCCCATTCCAAGCTAGCAGAAGTGGGAAGGGGAGGGTCCTTTCACACTGACACTAATAATAATTGTCGATTTGCAGTCAGGACCTTCTTGGAACTGAGGCTCCTGGATATGAAATCAGTGACTAAATAATAGTTTTGATTAAAAAAATAAACAGTTATATTATGATCTTCAACCAAGACTTCTGACCTACCAATGCAGTCAACTCCTTTTCATTGTCAAAGGGGCATCTAGGACAAACATAAGCATGAAAAGGACATGTTCAATATTACAATCCTGTAAGTTCAGCAAATAGAGCTATTCTCTCTCATGTAAGCTTACACTGATTCTACCAGTGATTTTTTGCATTTCCCTCTCTCCCCTTCCATCTTTCTCACTCCCCCTTTTCCTTTCCCTCTTCATCTCCCTCTCTCTTCCTGTCTCTCCTTCTCCCATTTCTTTTTCCTGTTTTCTTTCCCCCCCCCTTTTTTTTTCTCTCTTTCTCATGTGTCATTCATACTGTTCACATACTCTGTTATGAATGGCAGAATTAGCAAGTTAGTAACTAGAGGAATACGGGACAATTATATGGTTCAAGATCACTGGCAAAAATTCTACTTGTTTGATGGAATATCCTCAAAAATTTCTTAGTTTAAACACATAGTACAAAAATCTTTACACCATTATTGGAAAAGATCACAGGTCCATACAAAATAGTGTATACTGCTGGAAGCTGGAAAAAAAAAAGTAGGACACCATCAGTGTTTAAAGTCTCTTTTAAATTGGTGGAAAACTTCTTCCTTATCCCAAACCATTGAGAAGAACCTCTTCCAGGTAAATTTCCTCCAAATATAAAACGTTTTCTTTCTTATCAGTTCTCCTATTTTTTTTTTTTCTGAAAGGAAATTAAATCCTGTCAATTTTAAGTCTTTGGCTGGTGTCTCTGGGAATCATGACTACATTGATGGTGATGTTTGAAGAATCATCTGCAAGTTGGTGCCTGCAGACTTTTACCAGATCCACTTGCAGTAGACTTGATATCACTGATTCCAGTGGGGCACAGCGTTCTTCCCCCTGAAGTGTTCTATCTACTAACAGGAAAAGAGTCCAATGTCCACAAAATGAGTCTGAATGATAACACACTGAAAGAGACATATGTTCCATCAGTTTGTGAGAAAAAACTTGCATAGAGAGGGCTGAAGTAGCTCAGCTGGGAGAGAGTTAGACTGAAGATCTAAAGGTCCCTGGTTCAACCCCGGGCTTCAGCAATGTTTTATGGAAGATTTTGGAGTTTCAGTTCTGGCCTTGCCACTAAAAGAGGCATTGACATTCAGGAAAGACACAAAAGGTAGGGCTACCATGAGAGGAGGATCAAGGGATAGAAACAACTCTCCTTCCAGTCTAGAGAAATGGAAGATTTAGGGGTACCCTATCAGTGTCTATAAGAGTCTGAAGTGAGGGTGCAGAGAGGACAGAACCACTCTCTTAATAGTAGTACACCCAGTGCCAGGACAAGAAGCAATTAAACAAAATGAAACACAGGAGGTTCCAAATATCAATTAGTAGTACCTCTGTACTTTGCATTGACTGAGCGCTGGCGCAGATTGTCCAGAGATGTTGTGGAGCCCTCATTCCTTGGACATGCCTAAAATCCATCTGAACATGGTCCTGGACAGAGAGCTCTAGGTGTTCATACTCTAGTAGATTGAACCAAAGGCTTCCAGAGCTCCCTTTTAACCTCAACCATTCAGTGATTCTGTGAAACCTACGTAAATCATATGTGTGTTAGAAAGATGTGCAAATTATTTGCCCAAGAAGGATGACTAGGAGCTACAGTTTATTTAGCTCAAATCAATATTTATAACTAGCTATTACCTTTTAGAATAAATATACTGAAGTTGTAATACTCTCCAAATGCCTCAGCTTGATTAACAAACAAACAAACATGAGAGGGAAGACAAATGCTTTCATTGTCAGAAGTTTAGGATAAATACTATATCAATACAGCCCCTCAGATATAATGATCGAATATTTGATTCACCTTTTATCGAAGATGGTAACAAATCAAATACTCAAAAGCAGAAAAAGCTGCAGGTGAAGGTACAACTAAAAATTTAAACTATTCCAATAAAATACAATAGAGACAGTCAAGATCACCATGAATTTATAGAATGGCAACAGTAGAGAAGAGAAACAATAAGGTACAAATATATGCAGGTGGATAAGAGGGCACCTGATTATGGAGTTAGGGATGGAAAGAAGGAAAAAAAAATTGCTACTTGCTAAATTAGCACTGTAGCACAGAAATATTGTTCAGACTGAAATATGACCGCTGATAGAATAAATAATTAAAAAATAAACTGAAATCTATATAAAAAATAAGTTATACAGTGGGTTAAATTATTTCTCTAATACTTATCATTTTCTCTTTTATTCTTGTTCTTGTTCCTCTTTTTTCAATTTTTGTCCAGTGCAGCACTTTCCATTTTTGCACCTGCTTCTTACTGATCACTGAATTACACTGCAGGCTTTGATTTCTGTTTAGATAAGCAACCACAGGTGCTTTTCCCAGAATAATTGTGGAGGACAGAAGATGAAACAAACCACCACAAGTTCAGACCAACAAAGAAGCTAGGGTGAGGCAGAAACAGGGGTTAAGATATTGGCACTTGTTTTTAAAGCCCAGATTGTTCCTTTTGTTTCTATTATAATAGAGGAAGATAAAAAGCTATCAGTTATAGTGACCATATTTTCAGGTGCATCAGGGTGGAATCTGCAGAACAAAGAAATAGATTGCTGAAATTATTCCTGCCATGGTGAAATGTGCAAACCACAGGGGCTGCCATCAACTTTGAATTTCAAAAGGCTCTTGGTAAGGTTACGCATTGAAGATAACTGGCTATGGGAAATATATATAATCCAGGAGTTAAAAAGCTTTTATAACTCAGATAGAGTCCACAGATGAAAATGCCTTTGTTTTTTATTTTTGAGGTAAAGGTCAACCTGTGTAAAATTGGTCTCTCAGTCAAGGTTTTAAAGTAGGAATTAGGAGATCAGGAACGACGTTTTAAATCCATGACAGATTCAAAATATAACTAAATAAGCTAGAGATAATTTGGATCCAGGACTTGTTTGAACACATTAGCATGAAATGAATGTGCTACCCCTCAGCCAATAAATCTTAGTACACAAACCACTTTGAAAAATCTTTGGGAGACAGGGATGGACATTGCCTCTCTCAGAGGTAATTTCTTTTCCTTTGCCATGGCTATGTGGCTACATGGATTTCGGTAGGTTCAGAATATTTCTAGAGTGAGATTAAATATGCTTGGCAATATGAGCATTAGAATATGCGTAATATAATATATGTTATTAGAAGCTGACATTTACAAAGCGGGAAAAATATTTGTTCCCAGGAGGAAAAATTCTTCTTTGAGAAAAATTACTTCCAATTTTTAACAGCATTTTTCTTGAAAGTACATTGCACCCCTTCAAGAAAAAAAAAAAAAAAAAGACCTAGACTAACAGGAATGAATGGAAATTTGATATTCCTTGAAGTAATTTTAATTTTGACTACAAACAAAGAAACCAACCAACCAACCAATCAAGATATTAAATAGGATATTTTGACTAGCTGTAGTATTTTGTCTGATCTGAAACATGGTGTGTATAAATTTGCTAATCCATTTGTGACTATTTTTCCTATTTATGTTTGCAAGACTATATTAGTGTTCAACAAGACAAGAAACGTATTTTCATTCTATAGAAATGTGTATAAAACTCAGATTCTATCTATTCTCCTTGACCTTCCAAATCAGTGGAAAGGAAATGCCTCTTTCCATCTCTCACGTGCAAATGCTGCCTGGCTGCTGTAGTCAGCTACATTTTTATCACAGACTTATCAAGACGGTCATTCTAATTTTTCATGAGATATGATTTCACCTTCATGAATAATGATGAGTCAAACAGCCTTAAAAAGACTCTGAACAGTTTGATTAGGAACGTTTCAATTGATGGATGAAAGATAAATTTGACCAGTATCTGAAAGTTTCCAGGATCGAGTGTACTGAATTGAACTATTGTTCAATTCTAACTCTTGCTGTGGTCACAGTGGTTTTTTGCTTCCAAAATTGAAATAAATGAATAAATACATTCATTTCAGTAAACCTGTTATTATTCCTAAAACGTTAATTTGCTAATCTCCCTAAAGATTATGCAAGAAATACCTATCAATGGCTTGCATATCATTTTGCACAATGCAGTAATTCCCTTTACTGAAGTTTTGGAGTACAACCATAATATGAATAAATATAATAGGTTATTAAATATATAATAAAATTAATCATAGCTGTATATTGCTTGATAATAAGAATTGCCATAGTAAAAGAGCAGATTGTATCAGTAAAGCACAAATGATTTTGGACAGGATAGTATGAATAAAAATAATAAAACTGCTAAAAAAATCCTTAAAGTGGAAAAACAGTGACTTGGAGAAATTAAATTACACTTCCAAATTTAGGATGAGACTATGGCTTATCCCAGAAAGCAATTGAGGGCACACAAACTGGAACACAATATGTTCCATTTGAAAATCAGGAAGTAATTATTTACTGTGCAAGTGACTGAGCACCAGAAGAAATGTTGTGGAGTCTCCTTCCTTGGAGGGGTGCCTGGGCAGCATGATCTGCTTGTTGGCAACCCTGCCCATGGCAGGCAGTTGGAACCTGATTATCTTTAAGGTCCCTTCCAACTCAAGCCATTCTGTGATTTTATAATTCTATGATTCTATTATTCTCTGAATAATAACTTCTTCTGATTTCTGCCACTGAGCACAGGAATACAACTCAGTTCTCGTATCAAATCCTGTTTAAATAGAGATAAACGATGTCCCTTAGGGATGCTCCTTATTAATCCCTGGCTTAGCTTGTGGCTGGGCCAGCTGACATTTTCCCATGCAAATCTAATGCATGGTACAGTGTGTAGTACATCTTGGGAACCCTTTCCAATGTGTTTTGCATGTAGTCACCTTTCCAGAGGGAAAGGAGACCATAATAAGATGTAGGTGACTTTCTGCCAGTACTACTTACTGTTGTGAAACTGCCATAGGCGTATAAGCTTTACTGAAGCTCATCCTGGAGAAATACTAGTCTTGTACAGTGCAGAATGAGACCTACCCTGTTAAAGATAAGTCAGTGTTAATACAAGAGAAACATTGAAAGATGCAGTTCTTATTTACTCTGCACCTAAAATAATTAACTATCTCTTTGTGTAGTTCTTGTTTGCCATGGAGTGTGTCCATTAGATTTCACTATAATGAGATAAGTTTGTGAAACCCTACAGATACTGGTCCTGGGAGTGCCTGCACTCCTCTGCATGTGTTCCTTTGTTCGCAGCAAAATCCCTGTTCTTGCAACATCTTATTCATGGGACAAGCTTGGCAGCACAGAGTGGCATCTGCTTGCTGTTTTTACGGGGACAAGAATCCAGTCATTTCTTACTGCTGTGAGGCTCTTCTGTCCTGCTAGCTTGATGCTTTCTTTGCAAACAGACTCACCTGTCCGTAGTGCCTTCTGTCATGGCTAACATGAATGCTGCTTTCATTTCAGACCCCAGTGCAAGGAAAGAATAATCTGCTGTAGACCTCAACAATTCTCATTTGCTGGCAGCTGGTCCTCTGAAAACATGCTTGTTGGCTTAATAAGTGACTTGTGATTTATGAGGATAGTTGCAATATCTAGAATTCTCACAGAGACAATAACAAACAAATAATTAAAAGTTATCTCAGCTAGGGCTGAGGGAATAATGAGCGAATATTTATATCCTACCCAGCAAGAGAAATAATTATTTTGCTCTTTCAGCATCAAGAAAGTTTGTAACAATATACCTTAATTTGGGGAGAAAGACCCAACAGGTTGAAGGCATCATTCCCACCCATTCCTTAGCAAATTTGCCACTGTACACAAAACCGTCCAGGTCTAATGCCCTGAAGGTCAAAATCTGATCCCTGCCACCAAGGTTGCTCATGTACATTAGGCAACTATTTTCCCATTTAAAAAGTGCAAGAGAATTAATAAAAGCATCATCAGGACCAACTGAGTCACCTGCCTATAAAGCTCTACATTTATTGCCCTAATTTCTCTTTCCTTGTCTCTTGCCCAAGAACCAGAAGTCAACATTTCCCACTGGCAATATTTAATGGGAGAAAATATGGAGCAGCCATCCCCTTCCTGCAATGCTGTGCCTTTGCAAAGAATTTAACATAGTTTTGCACTTCTTTGAGGAGAGCAATGACCTTAGGCAGGCTGCATGCTTCTGGAAAGACAATTTGATTGTCAGGCTGTTATACAAAATGGCAATTCAATCTACAGTATATTGTCAGGGCTCTGAACGCTGCCAGTGTGCTCACTGGAACAAAAACATGAACTTAATTCTATTAATTCAGGTGCCATAAGCTCAAGTAGAAGAATCTTCTGGATTAATCACTTTGGATTCAAGTGCATTAATGCTACCCAAGTCCCATATCAGAAGACCATTTTCCTTCTAAGAGCTGGCTCCAAACAATTAAGAAGCAGGATGAAGCAAAGCCTTTGAATTCTGGTTTGCTGAACCACAGTGCTCATTCTTTGGTCCCTGGGCAGAAAAACATTTTATTGAGGCATTTTGTCTTTGTGAAGCAAGTGATACATGCTCTGTGGCAACATATCCTTTCAGACTGTGAAATACCAATTAACACTGATTTCCTAAAAAATATTTTCTCCCGTTATTTAACTATTAATTCAAATATAATATTGCAATGGAAATGAAAGATATATTATTTCTTTTCTTTTTCTATAGCAACATTCCAATTTATACAAATGAAGGCACTATTAAGCAGCCTGACATTTAATTACAATCTACATTTCATGTAAGTAAACATATTAAAACTGAGAATGCTAATTCTGAATGCAAAAATTGTCATAATGTACCAGAAGAAAACCTCCGAATCCAAGCAGCACAAGGTATGCCTTTTCCCCAGTTTTTTTTGCACGTAATTTTGCTCACACAGCTCTGTAGAAGCATATTTCATCTGCAGGCACTCTTTCTCATGATGCTTGTTAGTAACAGGATCTGAATAGAACAAAATGAGCCGTATTCTCAACTAGTTTAAATCATCACAACTCTGGTGATTACTCAGTTTACACCAGCATGTGTCTCCTGAGAGGTAATCAGTGCTCATCAGTGAAGCTATACTGATTAACACTAACTGTGGATCAGAGTTTACAGAATGAGAATGCAAGGGATCTTTTTTTGTCAGATTCAAGAAATTGTCAGTAGTAGTATCTTTGTTCTAGATTTTTTAGTAAAATTATCTACAACAGCTTTTGCAATTAAGATTTGCAGTGCAAATAGACTTTAAAATGATCTGCTACTGATCAATCAAGTGAGATGTACAAAGAAGATATTAGTTTTAACGATCCATATTATCCTACTGTAATGTTTGAATGCCTGTCAGCAGTAACTCAAATAATCTGCCTTATATTGGTCATGTGCAATTCATTCTCTCTCCTCTCCAGAGAGAACACTGAGTTTGTTTGCCTATATTTTACACAACTTTGTGATGCAGACACAGAATTTTTAGAAATAATTTAAAAGTCCACACTGAAGGTGGGGAATGAAACATAAAGGTTTGCCATGATTTTTTGCCCTATCCTAAACTGTTTTGTAGATCTGGTAGAGATGAAAACCTTTAAGGTTATTAATTAATTGACCTATTTTTTATTTGTTCAATTTATTTTAGTATTGCCCTCATGAATTTTACATTTCTGTGAAGAAAAAATGTGAGGTAGAGTAATCAGGTCAATGTTAGTAGCCTTCCTGTTAATCTTAGTCCAAGCATCACTAGTGTTGCATTATCCTGGGAATACAGAACAGTTATTTTAATTTTCTCACTGATACATTTCCAGTAACTTGTGAGGTTTTGCAGAGCTCCATCTTAGGGCCAGTTCTCCTCCATGTTCACATGAATGACTCGGATGCAGGACTTGAAGGTATGCTAAGTAAATTTGTGGATGACACTGAAATGAGAGAAGCTATCAAATCCCTTGAGGATAGAGAGGCCTTGCAGAGAGATGCTTGCAAATTGGAGGGCTGGGCAATCATCAACTGAATGCAGTTTAGCTAGAGCAAATGCCATATTCTGCACCTGGACCAGAGCAAAGCTGGATATTTGTACAGACTGGGAGATGAGAGGCTGGAGAGCAGCCCCATGGAAAGGCGTCTGGGGTCCTGGTTGACAGCAAGTTGAATGTGAGTCAGCAGTGCGCCCTGGCAGCCAAAAAGGCCAACCATAACCTGGGGTCTATCAGGTCCAGCACTGCCACTGGGCAAGGGAAGGGATTGTCCTGCTCTGCAGGACATAAAACTATTAGAGAGCATCCAAAGGAGAGCTAAGGATAGGGAAGGGCCTAGAGAGCAAGATGTGTGAGCTGAGGTCCCTGGGCAGTGGTCAGGGTTCCAAGTTGCTGGAGTTCAAGGAGCGTTTGGACAACATTCTCAGCCATGTGATTTGATTTTTGAGTGACCCTGTGTGGAGGCAGGAGTTGGGCCTGATGATTCTTGTGTGTCACTTCCAATTCAGGACATTCTTTGATTCTGTGATTTCAAGACTGCAAATTACAAGGTGGGCTACCATACTCAAGGCAAATCTTTAGAACCATTGCAAAATCAAGAGGAGACACTCTCGCTGCAGAAAATATGGGTTTTGCTCTTCTCAGTAAAATATCACAGCATTTGTAATAACTCCTACAGGCGGGCATCAGGAATTGTCCAGGCTAGTCTCCGCCTGAGCTGATTTTAGTCTGTTTCACCTTCAGTAACAGTTGCCTAGCTGACGGGTGACCATAGCCTAAAACAGTTTAGCTAAACTGTTTTAGTTTATCTCTGTGAATGTCATATATGGAAAACTCTAACAGCATGTTTTATGTTATGTTTTTATAGTACAACTATAGTATGTTTAGTTACATTTTTGTAGTATAACTGTAGTATGTTTACACGATGAACAGTCATCGTGTAAAAAACATAATCTCTTCTTGTTAAGTGAAATTGAGAAAAGTGTTGATGCAGATTTAAGCTTTAGCTGGTTTCCAATCAAAAATTATACATTGCGTTAAGAAAACACATTGAAATATACCCAGGAAATACATCAAACTATGGAGTTTGATGAGTTTGTCCAATACGGTCATAGTGGTATAAAGATATAATGGTGTACCTGGCCCGATAAAAACAACTGTAGTGGTTTTGCATGGAAAGATAATATTTTAATAATCCTAACAAGAAATTCTCATTTCTGCCAATCAGATGTGCTTTTCTTTGTCTGTAACAAGATTAAGCATATAACAACAGATGGGATTTGCAAGCTGTTTAAGTTCAGGTAGAATGAAGACCATGTACTATGGGCTTGTAGAGAGCAAGGGAAGGATCCAGTTACCTAAACACAAGTGTTTAATGCCCTTTGAAACATACTTCCCAGCTTCCAGCTGTTGTGGTTTCTGGATTTCCCATAAATTGTGTGTCATACCTACCAGCTGATATCCAAAGAATCCCCTAAATATATACAGATCACAGGTTTGATTGCAGAAAGATCTAAGTATCTGGAGTGACTGAATTGCACGACTTAGGATGGGGCCTTGCATTTTTCCGTATTCTGAATGGTTAGGTACAGAAAGAAATCCATCATATCCACATTTTTTTTGCCAAACACTATCACATTGGTTGATTTGACTTGACATTGTAGTTTTATTTGTACGTTTCCTTTGTGTTTGACAAAATTAAAAACATTCTGGGGACTTAATGTGCAGAGGGTGTCAGTTTATTGAAAGGCTTTTATCCTTGTATTTTGGAGCTGATAATTACCTCTCATGAGTGAAACAAAAAGCTAGTCTCTGCTCTGGCTGCCTTTCATTTCCCTTTAAACTAAATGTGACTCCAGACTGCTATGTTTTCTTGGCAACGATTTTAGTAATATAGCAGGTTGTTACAAAGCAATGTTATTCGCGTGATACAAAATTAATTAGAAAAGTCTTCTGTAATTTATAAATATGCAATTATGGTTAAACAAATAAGAAGTTAAGCTTTTGCAAGGTTCCCAGTGGGTTGTTATTTGCATGATTCCAGTGCATCCAGAAGAGTCACTGATTTGTCCTCTGATATTAAAACACAATTTGCCTTATTCTATTGAGAATTGCAAATGTATTAAAACATATTTTTGGAACTTGTTCAAATGAATAATTATGAAAACAAATGAATTTGTGGAATAGATGTTAAGAAAAAGCAAAACCAAAATACCCTAATTACTTCCAAAGACCAAGTAAGCTTTTTCCAAATAAGCTAAAGAAGGGTGTAAACTTCATATTGCATTATATGACACCCCATATATTAAATTCAAAGAAATCAAAGCTTGAAGAAAGTAAATAGAGCCTCTTGTTCTATGTCCCAATCTGCTCCTCATGGAAAGTTCATATTTCTCCTCATTTCGCAGATTTGCTGATCTATCAGCCTGACTTCTTGTGTAGTAAAGGTCATAGAATTTTACTTCATGACTCTGAAGTTGAACTTAATTCCGCCTTTCACCTTTCTCTGAATTTTTTCTTAAATTATCCCAAACTTCCAAACTCATATCTGCCCTTTTCCAAGTCTTTTTTTTTTTCTTTCTTTTCTTTTTATCTAATGACAAACTGTAGAAGCCATTCAGGTTATTACTTGACCATTGTCGGTAACTTTTTCAGTTGTCTCTTTGCATCCACGCACAATGTTCCTTCACATGAGAGCAATCATGCTATTATATTTGTTGAATAGGTTCATAAGAAACAGAAACCTAGGTAACACACTTTAGCTACTCCTATCATGCTTATCCTATTGAATCAATATAGGAAAGAGCCATCAGTCCTCAACTGCCTTCTCATAATTTCTTCCAGATGACTAAACAGGATACAGTCCTCCTAGCAGACTCCAGAAAATGATATGTACTGAAAACTGATGCTGAGTTAAGAGTACAATTGAGTAAATGGAACATCAGTGATACAAGAACATCGGTGTGGCCTTCCTCATTTACATCAGATTAACTCCAGGGCTGAAATTTTGAGTAGATTCCTTATTAAAGATAAGCCTACTAAAACTACTGATAACAACTTTTCTACTGAATTAAATGATGACTTCCCATTGGCTCCACTAGGGACAAAATGTCATCTTGCACATCTGTAGGTCTAATTGGCCCTCTTGCCATAACTCCCTGGTATAAATCTAATGTAGTACTGCGGAAGTGAACAGAGTTGAATAACCCTGAAAACATCAAGTAATATTTGATTTTGAAAGTCAGAGAAAGTAATAGAAAGAATCAGTCCTGTATCTGCAAGATTGATAGTAAACTGTTGTCAGCTTGCATTCTTTTTTTATTTTAGCTCTTTGCATGGAAATAGTCTCTAAGGCCCGGTCTTGTCTTGTGTAACTTTAGGAATATAGTAAGTAGCATAACACAGGAGCAGAGTTATTCTAACATTCTGAATTAACTCCACTTAACTGTGCCTGCAGAAGATAAAACAATCTTCCAAAGAGCTGAATTATTCTGCTTGTTTGTCTGCTGAATGGGAATGTAAAGTGATTCAACTTTGCTTCCATTTAGGAGTCTGAAATTAGGCGATATGAAAAAAAAATCTTTTAATCCAGGAAGTTGTTTCTTTGATTGAATTTTTCTACCTCATTCTTTCGCTTACACTCAAGGGAATGAAAGGAAAAAGTGAAAATGCCTGTAGGTGAATGAATCCCAACAGGAGTTCTCATTCTGCACACATCAAGGAGAGTTTGATTCTCTTCCTAGAGGTGCTGGAGTCCATCATAAAAAGTGGCCTCAGAGCCCTGACAGAAGACATAGTGCAAACCATGAGTCTCATGTTCACATGTGATTCTGGCAGCCAGGAGTGATCAAGTTCAGCGACTTGGTTCACAGTCCTACCTCCCCTTCACATGAGAACAGGGGAAAAAACTGAACAAACAAACAAAAATTCAAACAAAGCAAAAAACTTCATGTCTTGGTAAAAACATGAAACCTTTCAAGCACATGTTGCCAAGGAAACCTCTCCTTGCTATCCCTTTCATCCTGCTTGTCTGCCTCTGTCTCCAGGAATAAGTGACACTGGGAATCTGTTCTTGAGCAGGGAGTGATTTGAAGCAGTTATATATATATGTATATTCAATACACATTCAATTCCAAATGTCACTTTTTTTTTTTTTTTTTTTTTTAGGTCATGGCAAGGTTTAAGGACATTGGAAGGAGAGGAGTTTAAAGAGGAAACTGATGTAACTGTTTACTTGTCTCACCTTGATGGAGAAGGAGGAGGTGAATTTATTGTTTACTGACATTCAGAGCTTCAGTATCAGAAACAAAGGAGAGGTTCCCATTCTATTAAATGTTTTGCAAGTCCTGTGCTGTTGTGGCCATCCCTGAGTACTAGATGTGTAATATGAGGAATAACAGGAAAACCATACTATTTGACCCTAGTCTGTGTATTAAATATATTCAAACAAACTCCTTCCTACACGTCAGTAACCATATAGCAAAGATCAGTGAATTAAGAGCACCGAGAGGTAAAAGTGTGTTATTTCTCCATTTTAAAGTTCAGATAAATGACAAGAGCTGAAAGCTGAACAATTCATGTGCTGGTATAAGAACAATTACTTCAATCTCCCTTCACTGGACTAGAGGATGCACTTTCCAGCTTGTAGGTGTAGTGCCTGCAGTGAAACCTGTCTGGGATCCCTGTACATTGAATGGAATAACTCAGTTTCCTTAGAGGGCTCAAGGACCGTAGGATCTGCTGAGTGTCATTATGACAAAAAAGACAAGAAAGTTTATTCAGATCCCTCTTTCTGCCAGTACAGGGATTTTTTTCCCCAAGACTACCTTAAAATCATCACTGCTATTCCACTCATTGCCCCAAGTATGTTTCTAAAGGGATCTTATCTATTTCCTATCTTTACAAAGCAGTACAGAAGTAAGGACTTGAAAATAGACACATCTAATCCTCAAATCTTTTTTACCATCTCTCTCCTGCATTTAATACACCACTAAAATATTAAGAACATTCACTAGGAGTGTGAAAATCACCTTGTTGTGACAGAACATTGGCTTTGTCCTCTGGTGTACCTGGAAAAATAGGGAAGACATTAGAATATCATACATTTTGATTCCTCCTTGCATTCTCCCACCCACTCGTATACTACCCCCTTGCTCACCTTTTGTGTAAAGGTTTTCTCCTGGAGGGGAGACAATAGGATTGAAACTTTTCAGTTTTATGAAGGAATTGAGTGGTTGGTATCTATATCTTTAGGGACCACTGCAAACATGTAGGTTTTATCTTAGAAGAAGAATGGGATGGAATGGAGTGGAATGGAATGGAATGGAATAGAATAGTTCAGTTGGAAGAGACCTACAGAAATCACACAGTCCAACTGCCTGACCATTTCAGGGCTAAACAAAAGTTAAAGTGCATTGTTGAAGGCTTTATACATGTCTATTGATCACTCACAGGCTTGGGGCATCAAGTACCCCTCTAGGAAGCCTATGTTTGACCACCTTCAAGGTAAATAAATGTTTCTTAACATCCAGGCTGAACAACCCATGACACAACTTTGTGCTGTTTCCATATGTTCTATTATTGTATAACAAAGAGAAAAGATAGATGCAAGGAGAAGGACTGCTTTCTGCCTCCTCATGAGCTGAGTTTTAAGAAAAAGTGGCCTCTGGAACAGAAAATGTTGGTCTCTTCCACTGAAGTATGTGAGCTTAGCACTGCCCTGCCAAGCCCTGTATGAAGCAAAAATTCTGCTACTTGGTACATCATAACATCAAATAGTCTATTGTCTGAACATTTTGGACACCATGAGGGAGGCTGAAATAAAGTGAAAATCATCAGAAAATTCAGACATCTTAGTGATCTTTTAGATCTTTTTTCACATGCAATTTCTGAGAAAGGGCAGTTTGAATTTCCTTGAGGGATGTAGGTGTGAAATAGTGTATGACACCAGACCATTCCTCTGTTTTAAATACTGTATTGAGGAGTGAATATTTTGGTGAAAGTTTCAGTACAGTTTTGCTCTCCAACATCTTTCTAGCAATATTTTTCACAGTACGTACACAGAATGTATGATTTGCACCAAACTTCTGCACAAATATCTTATGAAATTTGGCCCTCATATGATATACTCATTTCCTCATTTGTATACTCATTTCCTATTCAGGTCTCCAGTCAGTAACACAATGCATCTACAGATTTGTGTAAGAGAGTGATTGAGAGAAAGTGCAATAATTTCCGTATCAGTCTGTCAGGAGAGAACATGGCAATGAACATAAAGGTAGGAAAAAGCAAGGAGAAAGAAGGGAAATAAAGAGCTATTACAAGATGGAGATGAATGATCATTATTCGTCCTTAGAAGCCAAATGTAATTCTAAGCAAGCTAAAAGTATCACAAAGACAACCAAATGCAGTTTGGACAGAAGTAGTACTATGGCCGAAAAGAAAGTAATGAGTCATGAGCATTTCTACATCTTAAACCAAGCCTGCATTCAATAAATTGACACATGGATTTAATTGCTGTGACAAATGAGTACAGTGAGGGGAGTCAAATTCTGCTGGGTAATGCAGTCAACCAGCAAAATCCTGGCTGGCAGAGATATGTAGGTCAGTCATTATGGAGCACTGAGCAGAGGGAGTCCCTATTGTGAGAACCTAGATGGAAATCTCACAGTGTCTCACTCTGTCTAATAAAATAACAGCGTGAAAGTGCGTCTGGTTTCAACATCCTTCTTAATAACCTTTAGCAGAAGAGGAAGTTATTAAATAAAGTGGCAATTAACAAGACTGACAGAGCAAGAGAGTGGGATTTATTGCTGGATTATTCAGGTTGCTTATTTTTTTGGCCTTTTCTAAGCTGAGATTCTACCACTTTAAAAGCTAGCTTCATAAAGGAGTGAGTTGAACAACTGAGATCTTAAAGTTCAAAGAAAACAAGTTAATAGATTTATAAAACCAGTGTTCCAAATAAAGGAGGTATTATGTAGTTGCAGCCTATGCTCCACATCACCTCTGCCATAATCCATCACGTATGGAGGTGAACACTCAAAGGAGGCTGAAAAGAAAGATGATCTAAAGGGATGCAGAATTATTAAGGAATTATGTCCAGTCCCACGCAGAGATCTCAGCAGTGCTGAAATCATCCCTCAGCTCAGTTCTATCTGGTTGAAGTGTTATTTATATTCAAGGTTGAATTTTTGTGGAGTAAATTACAGCTAGAAAAACAAACTTGAAGAAATATGATGCAAATTCCTTCTTTGAGGTAGGAAGGACAACAATTATTTTCTCGCAGAGACTGATAAATGTATCATCTTCCTACTCAACCAGTACAGGTAATGTGGATGGGCTTATAACAACTTTCCACGTCCTAATGATGAATTTCCTCTAGGAGAAACAACACTTTTCCCTGCCCTTAAGTCCTCCTCTATCAGGATGTCCTGGTAGAAGAACTTAACTAGCCATAATACCAAGGTGCCTCTCTGACTAATGAAGCCAGGTGAACACATTGTAATTGATGAAAAACTCTTGTAAATACATGTGCTAATACCAGATTTAACAGCCAATTTGATGGGATTGTGGCTGGTTATAGGCAGTTTTGGACTTTGCTTTGCTTCTACTGCAACTGGAGAAATGGCACTGCCAAGAACTACAGCACATTAATTAAACATTTATAAAACATTTTTAATAACACAAATAACTAGGAAGATTATTTAGCTTTTTCCTAAGTACACTGTCAGGAGCTCCTAATGCTCACATCCTGCAGTCACATCACAACCTTTCTCCTGGAAATGCCATAATATTTTATAGAAAATTCTATACATTGAAATATCAAGATGCAATATTCTGTTGTTGAAATCAATACATTTTGATTTATTATTCTGTAATACCTTTTTTCTCTAATGTGATGCTCTTTTGAGCCCCACTAATGTAGGGATGATCATTGGAGCAGATAGGATTATGTACAGCTATGCAGTCAGCTCTGTTCTCCACACAATCATCTATAAAGGTCTCAATGGGTACTTTAATGAATCCTTACTATTAATCTTCATGGATAAGAATATTGAGTGAACATATTTTGCTTAATGAAACATGACTAGGTCAAAAACACCTTTTACAGCAAGTTATTGGTTTTGTGGATTTGTCCATGGAGTTTTGTTTATTTGCTTGTTTTCTTTCACATTGTGACTTTCATACTTATCTATAAAGTGCTTTTGCTTTTCCCTCCATTCCCACTTCTTTTTCATCTTTCTAATAACATGATTTTAGCAACATGGTTAAAACTGATTCAGAAAAAAAAACAAACTGACATTTGTTTTACACTTTTTTTTTTTTTTACAAATTCTCTTTCTGTCAGGGATCCAGATAATATTTTGATGGTTATTTTCTGTGGAAGATATTACATAAAGAACAGGGCTCAAAACATCAGAAGAGTCTTACACTGATAGAAAAGTGTAGAAAAAAAAATAGATAATTGAAAAAGCTACTCCTTGAGAATGTGATAGATGCAATCTAAAGATGATATGAGAACAACAATAAAAAAAAAGGACAATTTGTTGCATTTCTTCAGGGAGGCTCCTAGGTTACTTAGAGTGGCAAATGCTGACTTCCTGAATTCATGTGGCTTAGAGCTGAGCTGGGTTTCACACAGTACATAATGTGTGATGTGTTGCTAACAGAAGGATATATTCTTGCTATTAAATTATCTCAACCATATTTTGTAAGTATAGAAGCATAGATGGAGATAGAGGACAGGGAAATCCATACTGGATTTAGGGTAATCTCCAAACAGAGGAGAAATAATCTCTGTATTTAAGGGAACTTCCTTTATCAAATGGATTTGGAAGATGGTCTGATGTTATTTGTGACCTTCCAGCAGCAATGTCTCATTGCCAGAAACAGTCTTCTTCCCTTTGTTTATTTATTTTTGTTACAAAACCTAGCTCTGATGATTCATTAAGGCCTTGTGAGGTTTACAAGTCGATTCAGTTACTGCAGGAAGAGACAAAAATAAAACTGAGTTTAGGACACAAGAGACAGATAAGAATTATGTCTCAAAATTTATCAAGCACAGATCCTTCCTCTTTTGCAAATGAGAACACTAATCAGTAGTCTTGAGTCTGAGCTGAATCTCCAAGTTACATTAGGTAAATTATCATTTATATTCTGAGGCTGTATATGTTTGAAGTTGGATTGAAAGGGGTACTGGGAAATCTTGGGTGAGACAAGTTTATTAAAACAAAATCTGCACTGAAAATTTGTTCTCTGCATCTTTTGGGTCTGCTCATCTGTAAAGATCCAGGTCAGACTCCCCAACACACCATTTTTTTTGTAAAACAAAGCACACTACAATGAGTCAACTGGTCCATAACAATAAGGAATCAGTTAATGATTTTATATTACATCTTGGTTTCACATTCAGTGGGAAAAAGTGTTCCTTTTGTAATATTATTTTTGCATAAACCAATTCTACATATTTAGAAATAATAATAATAATAATAATAATAATAATAATAATAATAAAATGTGATGTGAGAAAAGACACCTGGGAAACAGGTGTAGAAATTTCTGTCCAAAGTCATTGGATAACCTTGAGAGAAGACAGAGATTAATCTCCTCTTTCCCACATCCCTGCTTGCAAATCAGAGCTTACTTAAATGAAAATGAGACATAATCAGACCCATTTTTCAGTGTAGAACCATACAAAGGCACATACATAAGAATCAGTGTTAGCTTGATCAAACAATGTATATTTTCCAGATGTGTCGTTGGGCTTTTTTTCCCCCTTTTTTGTTTTTCTGTTTTTTTTTTTTCTCAAAAGTGGCCAATCAAAATGGTTCCTGAGCTTCTCACAAACCTAGATAAATTTACCTTGGTAACTTTTCCAACAGAAGAATTACTATTACCTTATTTATAAGAAGCACTGAGAAACTAAGTTACTAAAACTTAGCAGCTACTGTGGTTTTCAAGTGAAAGTGGAGTTAAATCCACTCCAAAATGTTTCAGCACTGTAATGGAGTTCCCCACATAGGTTTAGATGGCCACATTTCCCTCAGTTAGCCCTATCCCCTTCAGCCCTGTATTTTATTTAAATTTTATTTAGTCCAAAGTTTGGTGTTAATTGTCTGGTGCAAAACAGAACTGCTGCAGCAACAGGGATTGAGGGAACCTTACACAGAATATCCTAGCTTGGTGATTAGAGCATCCACACAGGAAGTATGTTTTCCAATTCACAGAAAAATGGGAACAAAAATGTAAAGAGGCAATTAGTAAAAATGGTGAGGAATTATTGTGTATTTCCTTAGCGATATGAGACACAACACCTAAACTAGCAGATTCATCCCATGAGGGTTGACTATGGGCTCTGCTGATAAGATCCTT
This sequence comes from Numida meleagris, assembly GCF_002078875.1. Taxonomy (NCBI): domain Eukaryota; kingdom Metazoa; phylum Chordata; class Aves; order Galliformes; family Numididae; genus Numida; species Numida meleagris. The sequence continues at coordinate 142,112,058 of NC_034410.1, forward strand.
GATGTGATACCTAGGTCTTCAAAGCACTTAGACCTTACCTGTCCCTCTGCAGCGCCATGACTGATAGAAATTCTGAACATGCCTGGCAGCAACAGACTTCTGGGTATATCAGAGGATTCTCAAATGACTGAAGTCTTTCAGAAGTAGCTAGATAGGGTTTTCTGGGGATCTAATGCTGGATTTAGGATCATCCAGGTGGACTCAGCAGCCAAAAGTAATCTTTTTAAAATGTAGTGTTAGTTATCTTTGAGGAACAGGGCATTAAACGTTAAAAGAAAAGTCTCACAGGTTCCAGACCAGCCACCTAAGAAGGAGCAACTTACGTTAGCTGGGAATCTTGTCCAGCATAATTATCTGCCCAATTAGCTACTGTCTTTTTCTTCCTGTTTGCTAGCTAATCTAGGAACTGATTTACAAAGGTGACACACTGTTACTGTGCAATATTCATTATTTGCAAGTTATTTCAGATGGTAGTAGAAACAGACAGGAAAAATCAGCCTTCTTTGATATAAATACCAACAATCTCTCATATGTTTACAAGGATGCTGAGTTCCAATTAATGTGTTATAGGAAGCTTCCTAACATGAATTGCAGAAGCTCCCCTTTTCTATTTCTCAGCTCATGCCTTTTCACAAATGACTGTTTATCTGTATGGTCCCTTGGGAAATCTGTGCACATACGATGCTGGAAAAAAATAATGAATTTGCTTGGCGGGTGTGTGTGCTCATATGCACACACATACACACACTTCTTCTCCCAATAGATGAATGTTAACTTCATGCTATATGTACAGGCATTAAAGGTTCAAGATTAAGGAAAAAGGAAATATGCTTGTGGCAATAATTCCTGCAGGTCTGGAAACTAAGGTGGCTATAAATTGCCATTGAATCTGGCCCCTAATAGGGTTATATTTTTCCAATAATTCTCATGCACTTGTCACAGAAATTTGGCAAAATGGTCCACATCTTATATTACATGTCATAAATACAGTAATTTATGGTCTGTTGCTATCTTGCAATCTAGTGCATGGTACTAAATTTGGGAACAGCAGTTTTTGTTATTTTGGAAGTGTACTCAGTGGTGACATATCTTCAATAACCCTTTATTTTCTTCTCCCACTCCCCAAAATGACCAATACTTCTATTAATGGAGAGAAACTGAAAAGAATACAATAGTCCATGGAAAGTAAATGACACAAAGGAATTGTAATAGAAGGTACAAATTGTACAAAGGAGACTTAGATGGCTTAAGGAAATAGTCTAGAACTTCTCTTTTGGAGGATGATGCTAGTTGGAAGCTAACTCCTGTTGTCAATATGATCACTGCTCAGTCACTTGCAAGCTAAATTGTTTCAAAGAGCACTTTCCCTTTTAAGTACAGAGATGTCTGCATCACAGAAGCCATCAAGATAATCCCCTAGTAAAGTTAAGGGTGAAAACTCAAGCATAGAAGGACTTTAGGTATTTCCATCCTCATTTTTAACTTAGTATTTGTAAGGTCTCAGAAGAACTACTCCACATAGTCTGAAAATTCAAGACTGGTATAGCTCACTTAATGAAGAATAAATAATAATAATACTCTGTGAACAGCTGAGCACAACAGATGATCTTTCATCCGGTCTGATTGCCCAGCCTCCTCCCTAAGTATCAAAGACTATTCATGAGTTACATAGATAAAAAGTACAATAATACATCAGGTTTTAAAATTTTCAGTTAAACTAACAGGCTCATTTTCCATGCAGGAAATATTTCCTGCATGAAATAGGTTGCTTTTTGATTTTTTTTGTGTTTCATTTAAAAAAACATAATAAAAAGAGATAAGAGAGGAAATTCTTCTGACAGTTAAATAATAACAAAGTAGGCCAAGTCCTGCTTGGATTCCAAGTTCTCCAAAATAATTCATCATATTATTCATCATATTCTTTTTTTTTTTTTTTTTTTTTAAGAAGAAAATGGAATAAAAATGAAGCTTCTAAATAGCTCTTGGGTTTCCTCTGAAATCCGTATCAGGGTCTCCCAGTCCCCAGTCTGTTGCTCAGCTGGAGTGAAAGGATCACAGAATATCTAAGTTGTCATGTCGAGATAAACAGTCATAGGGCTTTTATGATGAAGGGAGAGAAATGCAGTCTTTTACTTAAGCAAGTCAGAAAAAAATCTTTTTCATTGTAGGCTGTGCTGTAACTAGGTCTGTCCCAAACAGCATAAAAGTCAGTGGTGATTTATTTACGATCAGACTGCACAGACTCAATTGGATGAACAAGGGTCCAAACAAGTGAGAATTTCACTTTCCATTGTTGCTGAAAATTTGCCTTTATTAGGGAACAAGGATGGGCTTCATCTCCTTCAGCTTCAAATATCTTCAGTGTAGGTGTCTCCAGCTGTGGTAGTCACTGTAGGTGTCTTTGTAGTCAGCTGAGAGAACAGGCATGAATGAATAAGTACAATTCCCATGACCTATTTTAGAAGTCTAAATTCAGACCCCACAATCATTTTTTATCTTTTCGTAGACCAGAAGGGTGTCCCAGATGGAAATGTCAAAATTTATTCACATGAACTGCACTGTAGGCGAATTGAAGTGATATAGTGGAACATGAAAACTGGTATTGTGAGATGCATTGTGGTATCATTTGTAAAGTCCTACACATAAAATAAATTTGAACTAAACCTACCAGCACTGAGGTCCAAAGAAAAGATGTCAAAGGAAGGTAGGAGAAAGACATTTTTAAAAGAAACTGAAAGGAGGAGTTTAAAACACAGGGAAAAAAAAAGGAGAGAAAACAAAGATACCCCAAACATACCTGAAATACAGAGATTAGAATTCTATTGACCTGAAAGAATGAAGGGCTAAATTAATCTTAATTGAAGAGTCCTGTAATTTACTAGTTTTATTTTGGGTAAATTATGCATAGAAAAAAATGTACAAATTCAGAATTTAACTTTTTCTAAAATGAATTTCTTCCAAATTTAAAATGTTTTCTTTATACTTTTAGCACGGCCCCATGCTAACATATCAGTTTTCCTACTTTTTCCATAGAAATTTAAAACCTATTAAGTCTTTGGCTGATGTCTCTGGGAATCATGACTACATTGATGGTGATGTTTGAAGAATCATCTGCAAGTTGGTGCCTGCAGACTTTTACCAGATCCACTTGCAGTAGACTTGATATCACTGATTTCAGTGGGGCACAGCGTTCTTCCCCCTGAAGTGTTCTATCTACTAACAGGAAAAGAGTCCAATGTCCACAAAATGAGTCTGAATGATAACACACTGAAAGAGACATATGTTCCATCAGTTTGTGAGAAAAAACTTGCATAGAGAGGGCTGAAGTAGCTCAGCTGGGAGAGCGTTAGACTGAAGATCTAAAGGTCCCTGGTTCAACCCCGGGCTTCAGCAGTGTTTTATGGAAGATTTTGGAGTTTCAGTTCTGGCCTTGTCACTAAAAGAGAGAAATGGACATATACTGGCTGATAAGAGGAGCTGGGGCCTTTGTGGAAGGGCTGAGAGATCAGAGAGAAGGAGATCTCATCAATGTCCATAAATATCTGATGCGTGGGTGCAGAGAGAACAGAACCTTGACTGTGCTTCCCAGTGTTAGGACAACAGGCAGCAGGTTCAAACTGTGGCTCCCTCTGGGCATCAGGAAGCTCTGTGTGGGAGCACTATGAGCACTGGCACAGGTTGCCCAGAGAGGCAGTGGAGTCCTCCTTGGAGATACTTGAAATCCATGTGGACATAGTTCTGGTCAACTTGCTGTAGGTGTCTGTAACTGAGCAGGAGAGTTGGACATGATCTTCTCTAGAGCTACCTTTTAACATCAGCCATTCTGTGATTCTGTCATCTGCAGAGCTTCGGTCAGACTTTGTAACAAAACATGGGCTAAAAATGATATCGATTCTCTACAGTGTGTTTTGCCTACACTGATCCTTATGCTACTACTGGAGTCGAATAATATGTTATCCTGGCTCAGATCTGCAGACTTCCGCCTTCTCCAGATGATGACCTTGTCTTTGCACTGCATAGAAGAGCTCAGAGACTCCAGACTTTTGGTATTTCACACTCCTCTGGTTTTGAAACAGCATGGTGTACTTGCTGGCAGCATTTTCATATCCCAGTTGTCTCTCCTGCCCCTTGTACCAGTGCAAGGGAGAGCTTTGTCATTAATCAACCTTGCTACGATTCTTATTACTCTAAAGTTATTATTCGACAAATTGAGTCGAATTGTGCTCTCATGATGGCAAAGATCTCTTTTCATGTGTGCAAGTCCCTCAATCATCCTGTTTACTGAATGGAGCCACAGACATTTAACAAGGTAAATGCTGCGAAAATTCTGGGGTTTCTTATAGTACAGATGCATGAATGGACTTGAAAGTTGAATATCTACGCTTCAACAGGTACCTGGGAATGAGATAATCTCAACTGATAATTATATTAATGAGTTTTGTTGTCTATATAATTGTTAATGATCTGTAATTATTTCAGTTTTCATTATTTACAAATGCACTGTGTGGATTCTTGGTGCCACAAACAAATGGATTATGGAATACAAATGGAGTTCAGATTCTGGTTGTGTCTGAAAGTATATAATGATCCATAACATCATATGTATGTGATCCATAATGCTGATCCACAACATTATATGTGATTTTTGGAATGTAATTACAAAGTATGTTAATATTTGATCAAATTGCAAAATCAGCAAGATAAGTATACTGACAGCGGGGAAAATACTGGAACAGGGAGAGAGTAGAGAGCTTGACAGAGCTTTAATGAATACAGGTTTGGTGCTCCTGACCTGGAAGTAAGAGGGCATCAACAGTTTACCAGAACCACTGCACACGTACGGCAGGGATGAGATGGCAAATGACTCTTTAACAATATGCATTGTTCTTGTAGCTGATCTCTACCTTTCAAGGGACAAAATCTTGCTGTCTCTGTTGGTACATTGCACTATATAACGGATTATTCTTCCAGTGTCCAGGCTCTGTCTTGACACTTGGAAGAAAAAAAAACCAAAACATTCTAGAAACTCAAATTAATCTTCTTGCCTGTAATGTACAAGATAGAATGGAGGGAGCAATTATAGACCTGAATTTGGTACTTTCTGATGTACCTGGAGAAGACTACTTTCAAAATCCCTTTCTTAGGCTCAGTCTAGCTGCTCTGTCTTAATGTAAGACTACCACAAAAACAAAACTGAGCTGGAGCTGTGGCCTCAGAGGTACAGAAATAAATGAGTTATCTGTATATAAAGAGCTGCTGGCTGTACAAGATGGATGCATGTGAAGTTGCAGGACTCCAACTCTTGCCTGAAATACCCTGATCAACGTGTAATCTACAAAAAACAGGCTGAAAATCTCACAAAAATACCCCCCCCCTCCAAAACAAACAAACAAACAAAAAAACAAAACAAACAAAAAAAAAAAAAAAACAAAAAAAAAACCTTTCATGAAGATTTATGGTTCTGTCCTGTTTCAGAGTAAATCCCAAATGTTTTTACAGCAATGTTTCTAATGATGTTTCAATACCAAGGATGATCTGGATAACAAGAATCACCCAATATGACCTTCTATAAAGTTATAAGAAAGTTAACATTTTTTTTGCATCTAAAGTGAAGGAAAGATTACAGTCACCCCTCTCAAATCCATAAAATAAGTCTTTCATTTTTACTCAACAGATGCCTATGTGCACAGAACAGTAGCCCCTTACCTCTGTAGCTCTGGCTAGTAAACCAGTGCATTACCATTGCTGAAGAAAAAGAGGTAGCAAACAGCTCTACTTATTTTAAAGAATAAAATCTCAGAGGAGTATTATTATACAAACAAATTTGAGATGGGCATAAAAGCTGGTACAAACTCTCTACTAGCATAAATCATCCCGGTGCCAGTGTGAATTTGGAGCAGTTTTTACACCCGTAGAGAACCTGACCTCTCGCTCCTGCAGCAGACAGCTAGGAAAGCCAGTTCCAGTAATTGCATCCTCAGCCATGTACATGTTGGGCTAAAGCACATTTCCCTGATCAACTTGTGAAGCTGAAATGCACAGTTCATGTAAAGGTGGAAAGACAGCGTAAGTTATACACCCTATGAAGGAGCTGACAAGGTCACTGAACCAGTGCTTCTTGTGTCACTATGGAAAATGAAATTTTGTGGGAGAGACAAATATCCACAAGGAAAGAAACAGAGCGTGTGCTTTGCAAATGACTCAGAAAAAAAAACAATTCTGAAATATTGTTCCCATTACGAGTACTAGCACATAAGATAATTGTGTTTGAGGTTGGTAATTACCATATTTGCATGTTTAGGTTGTATCTATTCCTTCCATGTTATTAAGTGTCTGCAGCATTATTTCATCAGAATGGCACACTGTCATTGCAGCAGCTGAAGAATCTCCTGTGAGTCAAAGCACACAGCTTTAAAGAAAAGGTTGTGTGGTCCTTCATTTTAATTCTTCATCAAACAAGCAAGCAAGCAAGCAAAAAAAAATCCATTCCAGGAAAACAGCAGCAAAAATAATGGAGTTACAGCAGTGGGAGGTAGCTTTGGAAGTTTAGGGCTCTGTAATTTATAGTGCTTGTGCTAAGAGGTTCTGCTGATACTCCTACACACAGGGAGATACAGGATTAATAATAACTGTGTTTTGTTCCGTGTTCTTATCGAACGTAATTCTGAGAATTGCAAGATGTTTTATGGACACTAATTAATTAAACTTTAAAAGCCAAACTCAGTGCATTTAATTCACTGATACTTACGTCAGGCTTTAATTTATCTGTAAACTTCATAAAAGTTTCAGAAAATAGGTAGCTCTGTACAAACTAAAAGATATAACCTATTCATATGCTTAAGCCATTTACAAGAGCTGCTCTGAAAGTAATGCCTCCTATTTTATTTTGTTGGATTATGGCATCAGTGTTGGATGTTGATGTTACGTCAGTAAAAGATGAATCTTCCCACCAGCACTCCATTACATTTTGTTGTCATGCGACAGATGACAGCAGAGGGGCAGTCTGACAAAATGGCAACCGACATGGAAGTGAATATTAAACAAAGGTATGATATTGAATTCCTTCACACGGAAAAAATGGCACCCACTGGTGTTCATCAGTGCTTGCTGAATCTTTATGGAGACCAAACAGTGGATGTGAGCATAGTGAAGCAGTGGGTAGTGCATTTCAGCAGTGGTGACAATGACATGAAAGACAACCAACAATCTGGACAGCCATGCAGGTATTTACAAGCACGGCATGCAGGCTCTTGTTAATCACTGACAAAAATACGTAGTTAATGGTGGTGACCATGTTGAAAAATAGTGTTCTGTAGCTGTAAATTTGCACTGTCAAATAGTATTATTGTGCTCTTCATATCTTTTGTAGTTTTCATGGAAGTAAATAGGAGGCATTCAGAGCAGCCTATGTATAAATTACCTATTGAGAATTTATTTCTGGGCAATCAACATGAAATACATAAAATTATATCCTCCTGAAAGAGAGATCTAAAAATAAGGAAAGGGAGCAACTGAAGACTAATGGAAAACATTGTAACAAATGGAATAATCCATCCACAGAAGTGGCTTGTCTCTCTCCTGACATCTTATCTCAAACTATCATTCCACTCAGCAGTGAAGTATCATTGCCAAATTTGAGCAATTGTCAAGTTAAAAAAAGGAAAATGAAATAAAAAGTGCATTTTTATAAACAGATTTCCAAACTAGACTTCAAAAACAATTATTAAAAAATATAAAATTAAGTGGAATAACTAGAATTACATGTTTGTAGCTGGACATAAATACCCAAGTGAGAAATCTAACATCAACATTTGATGAGATCGTTTCCTGAGATCCTGACATTTTCTGTTTTATCCTACAATCAAGTCAATTACTGAATATTGCAATTAAGCAAATGACCAGGTGGTCATCTTTAAAGTACCTGGTTTCAGATGTTATTCCTTCTCTTGTAACTGCATTTACAGAGGTCTAAAACTGAGAACCTAAGGCAGAAGCAATGAAAACTATAAACTGTTTTTGGAAAATAGTTTGAGAATTTGGGGAATTCTTCTATTTGTCTTGGGAGTAGGGATACATCCAAATAATTTAGTTTGCTGAAAGTTAAGCTCCAATGCGATTCCATTACAAAATGATCTTTTTTTCCTCTTTTCACTGAGAAATAATAAGTGAAACAAATGGTGGAATATGAAGACCATTATTAAAGCAAAAGACAGGAGAAAGCAGCTTAACAACTTAGTATTTAATTATGGCTTCTCAAAACCTCTGTTCCAGGCTGAAGTTCCTAAATCAAGTAAGTTCGTATTTAATACTGCACTTGTGTCATATCAGTGTAATGTAGTGGCACAGCCTTAGTGAAGAGTGGCTGTAAAGTTGCCTGGAAGAAAAGGATCTAGGTTTGCTGGTTGCCAACTGGCTGAACAGGAGCCAGCAGTGTGCCCATGTGGCCAAGAAGACCAAGGATATCTTGGCCTGCATCAGAAACAGTGTGGCAGCAGGATAAGAGAAGGGATTGACCCTTGCATATGGTGAGACTGTACCTTGAATACTCTGTTCAGTTTTGGGCCCCTCATTACAAGAAGGTTATGGAGTTGCTCAAGTGTGTGCAGAGAACAGCAACAAAGCTGGTGAAGAGATTAGAAAACAAGACTTACGAGGAGTGGTTGAGGCAAGTGAGGCTAGAGAAAAGAAAACTGTGAAGAGACCTCATTGCTCTCTACTGCTACATGAAAGGATGTTGCAGCAAGGAGGGGTCAATCTCTTTTCTCAGGTGACAGGTAATATGATATGAAGCAACAGCCTCAAGAGGAGATTTAGATTGGATATCAGGAAGAATTTCTTCACAGACAGAGTGATTAGGCATTGGAATAGCCTGCCCAGGCAAATGGTGAAGTCTCCAGCCGTGGAGGGATTTAAGAGACATGGATATGGCACTAAGGGATGTGGTTTAGCAATGGATTTCCAGTGTTAGGTGGCTCACAAAATCTCAGAATAACTGTTGTTCGGAGAGATCTCTGGAGGTAGAGATCTCCCAGTTCAAGCAGGGATTTCTTGTGTAAAAAGAGAATGCTCAGGGGAGGTAATTAAAGTATATAAATACCTAAAGGGGTGGTGTGAAGAAGGTAGAGCCAGCCTCTTTCAGTGGCGCCCAGTAACAGAGCAAGAAGCATTGGTTACAAAGTGAAACACAGCAGATTTTGTCTGAACATCATGAAGCATGTGTGTACTCCACAGATGACTAAGTACTAGGAATAACATGTGCCCAAACATGGCTGAAGTAGTTCACCTGAGAGAGCATTAGACTGACAACCTGAAGGTCCCCTGGTTCAATTCTGGGCTTCAGCAGTGTTTTCCAGAAGACTTGGGGATTCCATTTTGGCCTTGCCACTACAGCTACTACAAGAGAGAAATGAACTTACTGGAAAGAGTTCAACGATGGGCCACAAAAGAGGAGCAATGGACTGGAGCAAAAGAGTCCTTTGAGGAAAAGCTGAGAAAGAGTTCAGATCGTTCAGCCTGGAGAACATGAGGAAATCTTACCATTTTTTATAAATATCTGAAGGCAAAGGTGCAGAGAGAACATGCTCTCATCACCAGTGCCCAGTATCGGGACAAGAGGCAGTGGGCACAAAATGAAATGCAGGAGGTTCCCTCTGAATATAAGGAAGAAATTCTGTGTTGTGCAGGTAGATGAGCACTGGCACTGGGTTGCCCAGAGAGGTCGTGGAGTCTCCTCCTTGGAGATACTTGAAATCCATCTGGATATGATCACTGTCTACATGCTTTACATGTCCCTACTTGAGCAGGGGATTGGACCAGATGACATCCAGAGGTCTCTTCCAACTTTAACCATTCTGAAATTCCATGATGCTGTTAAAAAAACAAGTGACTTTCTTGAAACACATGTCATCATACATTTTTTGGTCCAATAATAGCTATGTTTCTTCTTTCTTAAAACCCAGTTCAACATACCAGTTTGCAGGACCAAGAGGAAAGGCTTTCTGACTAGTGAAAGATGTGAGAGTACCACAAAATCACTTTTATGCACTGAGCCAAAAGAGAGCCTGTTTCATATTAATGTTACTATTACATAGGAGAAGGACTAGGATGCCTCTCTGGCTGGTAGGTTAAAATACCCAACTGCCTTTCCTAAGTAATTTTGTCTGACAGTCTGCTTTTGCCTCTAGGTTCCCAGATTTTCCTCTGAACAGCTGTTCTTCATTCATTTGCTTCTGTCCTGCAGGCACAATGACATCTGTCAAAACCTTGAAGACCATTCAAGGCAGATGTTTACAAGGACCATGACTCCAGATGTCACAAGCAGCCTGGTGACAGGGATTCCCAAGGCATCTTACAGCCTCTCTGAGAGATTATCTGTCTTCCTAAAAGCAGAGGAGAGACACTTGTTAGACCTTACATCTGGATATAAATTGGAAATAAAGACAGCTGCTATTATGACTTGTGGCTCATGGGATGGGAAATGAGTGTTGTTTGAATGCACCTGTCTATCCTCCCTACATGTTGGAATTATGACAGAAATGACATGGACTGACAGATTTAGAGGTTAATTATCTCAGCATAATAAGTAGAAATGTTTGTCATTTATTCACAGCTCTAAACAGGTCATCCAGTAGTTCCAATCTCTATACCATGTTTCTATTATCTTTTGATCACTAATGAAACTGAACTACTGAACTACTTGCCAAAATCTTTTTTTAAAAAAATCTAATGTTGCATCTTTTGCACTAACTAACTAATTTTATTTTCTATGGCTCTAACAAAATATTCTACTGAATACTTTCAGTAAAGAATATTCCCTTGAGAATCATCTTGGTGATTTCCTCTGCCAGTAGGTCAGTAAGCTGCTTGTCTCTAAAGGAAACATAAAGACTTCAGTTAATAATGGGACACATTTTCTTTTTGGTTTTTGTGCCATCTGTGAGATAGAGAAATCTCATCTGTACACATTGCTCTTGACGTCACAGAAGGTTTTTTAAGAAGACCGACTTCTGTGCAGTGGATTTGCTGAATACTGTCCAGTTATCCTTGCGGTGAAGATGGTGTGACATCTTCTCAGCAAGTGATATTTTAGAGCACTTCCAAAGTTTTATCATGGATATGTCTTATGGCATTGATAAGGAAAAATGTATTTTTATTTAATCACTTGGAGCTTACTCTGAGTAAGGATTTTCTGCCCACTGTATACCTTCTGAACAAATGTACTTATAATTTATTTTAAGACTTACTGACTTTCAACTTTTTTAATTTTCAAAACTGATTTCGGTAAACTTATCTCTTATTGAAAGAGTAGAAAGCACAGTACACCAATTTCTTAGAAAGACATAATCAAACGAATGTTTTCTGAAATTCCTGACACTTTCTTAATCTTTAATAAGACCCTTGCTGCTTCAAATATATGAGATACTTTGCAAAGACCTGTGCAAGCATTTCCAGAAACTGCAGAGTCGTATGTATTTTATTCTAGCATGCAGTACTTGCCAGGCCCAGTAATCTTCCAACACTTTAATTATATTCTGTGGACTCTATTGCTGCAACATATAAATAGTTCAAAAAGTGATAACATACTGTAATTTAACTGCAACTGTACAAGCCAACATGATCCATATTTCCATTTTTTTTTTCAGCCTGATAAATGTTTTTGTTTTCAGGTGTCTAAGAAAAGAAAGCATGTCTATGAGATTATGAATGGGGCTATTTAGGGCCATCTTAACTAGAAGATGTTAAGATTTTTCATAATTGCTAACTATATTGGAAGCCTCATTTGTGTGCCTAATCTGACATAATTCCCTGAATCCTGACTTGTAGGACCCTCACCATGAACATGATGAAAAAAGCAGATCTGAAGCAATCAGTGGCCTCTTCTCCAGGTAAATAGTGATAAGACAAGAGGTGATGGCCTTAAGTAGCACCAAGGGAGGTTCAGGTTGTATATTAGGAAAAATTTCTTCTCAGAATGAGTGGTGAGTCATTGGAACAGGCTGCTCAGACAGGTGGTGGAGTCACTGTCCCTGGTGCTGTTCAAAAAAACATGTAGATGTGGCACTGAGGGTCATGGTCAGTGGGCAATATTGGAGGTGATGGGCTGATATTTGGACTAGGTGATCTCAGTGGCCTTTTCCAATCTTAATGATTCTATGAAAATCAACGCCTACCTTTGAAAATCCTTGACAGGGTCATTCAGAAGGGCCAGGATGTAAGGTACACCTGGTGTAGAGCAATGTCATGAAATACAAACCTTCCATTCAGTAATATGTACCTCAGACAGTATGTGTTCAAGGAGAGACAAACAGACTGAGGAGCACGGACTGCTCTTCACGTATGCTCAGTGCAATCAGGCAGCACTGTATTAATGCTGGGGATATGTGGGCTTCATTGTGTTCACATAGGCATTCATCCATGTTCTTTCTTGTTTTCCTGTCATTTCGTGCTATCTAATTAACATGCAAACTCATCTTTTTCCTCTGCTTTAAGAATTTTGTTTTTACTCCCTTTATTTTACACTGTTTTCCTTTTCATAATACATTTTTCATAATTTATCATTCATTTACATTTCAATTAAGAACACTAGCTGTTTATAAAAGCTATCCTGATGGGAGGCATGAAATAAATTATTGAAGTTTGTATAATCTGCACTTCCCATTACCACCTCATTTACCTTAATGGCACTGAAAAGACTGTCACCCTCAATACAGATCATGCTTCTAATAGGAATTCCCTCAGGAGCCAATCTCATGTGAATTACATATTTGCATATGGTATATGTGGTGTTAGGTGATTATAGGCCTAGGTTTAGAGTGCTATTTTTTAAGTATGACAGCTACATGGAAAGCTACCTTTCTGGAGTAAAAAAAAAAATGGTGCTTCCTGATTTAAATATTTAATATTTCTTAAAAAGATTTCCCAGAAATATTGCAGATTTATTGGGTGCTGACAAGCTGTCTGCCGATAATAATAAAAGAAAATGATGAACTGCATGCTTTTTATTAAGTCCAAGCAGGGGACAGATTTTTCATTTTTGAACAAAATATTTTTTTTTCCATTCAAAAGAAAACAATAAAGAATGAAAAAAAGAAAGGAAGCAAAACAAACATACAAAAACATCTACATTTCTTACAAAGAGTCCTTTTTGTTTGGATAAATTGTAACTTAATTTTTTTTCTTATTTTCTCTAGCTTCCTATTTTTTCAACCTGAAATGCTTCAAGTCTTGTAAGAGCTATATTTCAAGATATTCCATACTATAAATCTGTACCTTCCAGCTGAAGCTACTGCCCTTGAATCAGTGTTCTGTTATGAAGATTTCCTTCAGGAGGTTGTCATCTAACTCTGTTTTTATTTTCAATATAACAATACCTGGGCACTAACTAGAACTGATAACCAAATGCATTAGAGCTATGTAGTAAGAAACAGCCTAATTCCTGAAGGATTTTACAGTGCAAGCAGCTGAGATATTAAAACAATAATATGGTTGGCAGGGAAAAGGATAATAGTAACTTGGTAACTAGAGATGTACATTTATCAGGACAATCTGAAAACCCAGGTAAGGACCTTGATTACTGAACTATCCTGCTTTTCATACTTTGCTTTTCAAGAAACCCAAAATCAGGATATCTTTGTTAACATAATTCAAAGTAACTAGCTACAAAACTGAGAAAACTGAGTCCCAGGGAATAAATAGATCTCAATTCCTCACTGCTCAGATACCAGGAAAGATGCAGTCTGACTTAATGCCTGCCAAGAACCCAATTGTGATCTTTATGGCTGTATTGGATAAGCCATTCTATGAGCAGCTGGCAGAAGTTTCAGTCTCCAGCCTTTGTTCTCATGGGCAACTTCAACTTTCCTAACGTATGCTAGAAGTACAATACAGCACAGAAGGAGCAGTCTAGGAGGTTTCTAGAGTGTGTGGACTATAACTTCCTGACACGGCTGGTAAGAGAGCCTACCAGGGGGGTGCCCCACTAGACCTGCTGCTCACAAACAGGAAAGGACTGGTGGGAGATGTGGAGGCTGAGAGCTTTCTGGGCAGAGCAACCACAAAATGGTAGAGTTCTCAACTCTTGATGAGGTCAGGAGTGGGGTGAGCAAAACTGCTACCTTGGGCTTCTAGAGGGCAGATTTTGAACTATTCAGGACACTGGTAGGGAGGGTTCCTTGGGATTCAGTCCTAAAGGGTAAAGGGGTCCAGGAAGACTGGACACTTCTCAAGAAGGAAGTCGTAAAGGCACAGGAGCAGACTATCCCCCTGTGCCACAAGATGAACCGGTGGGGAAGAAGACCAGTGTGAACAGGGAGCTTTTCCCGAGGCTCCAGGAGAAAAACAGCCTATACCTCCTGTGGAAGAATGGGTGGACAACTTGGGGAGAATGAAAACAAATTGTTAGGATATGCAAGGAGAAAATTAGAAAGGCAGAAGCCCAGCTTCAACTCAACCTCGCCGCTGAGGTAAAAGAGAACAAGATATTTTTTACAAATATATTCACAGTAAGAGAAGGGCTAAGGAGAATCTCAATTCTTTACTGGATGCAGTGGGGACCACTGGGGATAAGGAAAAGGCTGAGGTTCTCAATGCTGTCTTTACGTCTGTCTTTAAAAGTCAGACCAGTTATCCTCAGAGTACGGTAGACCCTGACCTAGAAGTCTAGGGTGGGGAGCAGAATAAACACCCCATGATTCAGCTGTAAACAGAGAACTACTACTCCACCTGGACTGTCACAAATCTATGGGACCAGATGGGATCCACTCGAGGGTGCTGAAGGAGCTGGCGGAGTTGATGGCCAAGCCGCTTTCTGCCATCTATCAGTGTTCCTGGTAAACCGGAGAGGTTCAGGAGGATTGGAGACTTGCCACTGTGACAAGAAGAAGGGCTGTAAGGAGGATCTGGGGAACTTCAGGCCTATCAGCCTGACCTTGGTGCCAGGGAAGGTTATGGAAGAGATCATCTTGAGTGAGATCTCATGGTGGATCAGGCCTAGCAAGCACAGGTTCACAAAAGGCAGGTCCTGTTTGTCCAACCTGATCTCCTTCTGAGATCAAGTGCCCTGCCTGGTGGATGAGGGAAAGGCTGTTGACGTAGTCTACCTATACTTCAGCAAATCCTTTGACAGTATCTCCCTCAGTATTCTGGAGAAGCTGGCAACCCATGGCCTGGACAGGTACACTCTTTTCTGAGTAAAGAACTGGCAGGAGGGCTTGGCCCAGAGAATGTTGGTGCATGGAGTTAAATCCAGCTGGCAACAATTCACAAGTGGTGTTCTCCAAGGGCAAGTATTGGGGTCTGCTTAATATCTTTAATAATGACCTGGATGAGAGGATTGAATGCTCCCTCAGTAAGTTAGCAGATGACACCAATTTGAGAGGAGGTAGCAATCTGCCTGAGAGTAAGAAGGCCCTACAGAGGAATCTGGACAAGCTGGATCACTGGATTGAGGCCAATCAGATGAACTTCAAGAAGACCAAGAACTGGGTCCTGCACTTTGGCCACAGCAACCCCAGGCAACACTACAGGCTTGGGGCAGAGTGACTAGAAGACTGTGTCGAAGAAATGGTCCAGGAGCGTTGGCTGACACTCAGCTAAACATTAGCCAGCAATGGGAAGAGGAAGCCAAGAAGGCCAATGGCATCCTGGCTTGTATCAGAAATAGTGTTGCCAGCAGGAGCAGAGAAGTGATTGTTCGCCTTTACTCACCTCTGATGAGGCCACATCTTGAGTACTGTGTTCAGTTTGGGGCTGGGTTTGACAGTGAGGCCCGGGAGCATGTCCAAGGAAGGGCAACGAAGCTCATGAGGGGTCTGGAACACAAGTCTTATGAGGACCTGCTGAGAGAACTGGGATTGTTTAGTCTGATGAAGAGGCTCAGGGGAGACCTTATTGCTCTCTACAACTACCTGAAAGGCTGTTGTGGCGAGATGGGGGTCAGTCTCTTGTCGCACGTAAATAGCAATTGGACTAGAGGTAATGGTCTCAAGCTGCTCCATGGGAGGTTCAGGTTGGATATTAGGAAAAATTTCTCCTCCAAAAGAGTGGTCAGGACCTGGAATGGGCTGCTCAGGGAAGTGATTGAGTTACTGTCCCTGGAGGTGTTCAAGAAAAGTTTAGATGTTTTACTAAGGAATGTTGTTTAGTAGGAAATATTGGTGGTAGGTAGACAGTGGGACTGGATGATCTTGGAGGTCTTTTCCAGCCTTGGTGATTCTATGATTCTATGATCTCTATCGCTAAATAAAACAAGGCCCCGTACCCAAATTTCATGAACTAACTCTTTCTGTACCACGTAACAGTGGGCCTTGGGCTACCTCTCGTTTCTTTGAGACGTCTTCCGGCCTTGAGAAAGTATTGTTGCTAGTTGTGTCTATGCCCTTTTCTGCGCCCAGATAAAGATATGTGAAATAACGCCATGTCTGCATTGAAGCCCAACACAGCGGTGCTTTTATAACAAAAAATTATTTTTCACACTCCAGAATATGGTGTGATTATATACCAAAATGATGTTGAAAGCCTGCTGAGCTAGTTTGTATTGAGGGAGATGAACATGATCTTCTCCATACTGCCTGATGGGTACTGCCTTACCTTTAAACCATGCCCAAGTACTACGTGGGAGACTCCTTGCCAGTATGAGCCACAGCCATGCCTGTAACTACAAAGATAATAACCAGTTCAGGAGATTATAGCTTAAAGCTGTAGGTTAATCCTTGGCTTTTTACTCTTTAGCTTTGTGGATCCACATAGTACAAAGACACTGAAAGAGGACAGCAAACACTCCAGCAGGATACAAAAGTGTCAACACAGTGCCTCTGTGTTCTGTTCTATCTTTTTCCCAAGAAATTTTATACTAAAATGACTCTCTCATCTTTTAATTGTAACTGCACTGAATTTCAATTTTCTTTTGTACTGTTGACGCTGACAAGAACCTTTCAGCCAGTGCAACTGCAGAACACTGTCCTTGTGGAGTTCACTGCTTTTGAACATGCTGCAGCCATTCACCAGCTGCATTAAACACGTGGGATCACATTCCCAGATTCTCTGAAAGCATTGTTTCCATTTCCCTAGTTTAATCCCAATCATTTCAGATGCATTTACGGGATTTTTTTTTGTCTAAATTCAAGCCGTTCTTTCCATCTGAGTCATTGCATCTGGATTGAAAGATTTACAGAAAAGCAATTTGAACGGCCAGAATTATGGATTTCTGTACCAGGAGACACTGCATACACTCAGGCGATGTTAACATTAATGTATTCAGTAGCATCAGGGAATGGTTCCAGGCACTGGAATAATTATTTATACTGCTGAAATGGGCTGTTGGGCCAGCAACACTGTCCCAAACAGTACTAAGTATGGTTCAGGAGGCAGTTCTGGCGGTAGACATTTCTTAGTGGGTGATCTGAATGCAGCCACCTTCTTTTGGAGGGAAATAATGTGTAATATCATGGAGGCAAACGGTGCCCATCCTTGGTAGTTTTTAAGAACCAAGTGGACAAAGCCTTGAGTATCCTGGTCTCAGCCCGTGGCTGACCCTCTTCAGAGCAGGAAATTGGGTCAGAGACTTCCTGAGGATCCTTCCCGTGTGAATTAACACACAGTTCTTTGACATCCACATTGTAACTAGGAACTATTAATTTGAGTAGTAAGTAATACAGAGTAGAATATGATAGATGTGCATAAGGTGACAAGTAGCATACATAAGATTTAAAAAAAAGCAAAAATTACTCAGTGTCACAATTAAAGAATTAAGAGCCACTGAGGGAAATTATTAGATAACAGGATTAAAACAGAGAAGATAACATTTCACATAGGATATAATTACATTGGGCAGCTCACTGCTGTGAAAAGTTAACAATGCCAAACATAGAAATGAGTTATAAAAGAATGAGCCAAATCATGGAGGATGGTCCACTAGTATAATTTAAATAGATTAAACAAAATTATTTAGACATAAGCATCTTCTCAGTGTTCTCTGATCTGATTATGACTGGGAAGGTGTACAGAGTATCGCATCACATTTGCTCTATCTTTTGTGCATTATTCCATATGTGTTCACTAGTGTTGGGGTTTGGACTAGATGATCTCCAGAGGTCCCTTCCAACACCTACAGTTCTGTGACAATCTGATCAAATGATGACAGTATTCTAGACTACCAAAACCTTCTATTTAAGCAACCATGTTAAGAGAAATACTATACTAGAAATGAACTTTCCAATAAATGTAACCTGCCCAATTTTACATCTTTTTACCCTTGCCTTTTATTAAGGTTTCATTCCCTTCAGTTTTTATAGTAGTCTATGTCTTTTACACTGGATTTCTTTTGATTTGGTAAAGGACATTCTCTCTCTCTGTTTGGATGACTACAAAGGAAAGGAGCATGCAAGGCATCTCCACATATTTTCTCCCCTTAGGAATGAAAAGAGTATTCTTTCATGAATAATTCAGTCCTTCTGGGACAGGTACCTGCTCCACTTCATCCAAGGCCATTACATGAAGTCAGAACAGTCCTAGGTTTAGCTCAGGGTGAAAACGTTGCTGTTAGAATTTTGTCACTTACTATAATATGAATCAGCATCAGGTGCAATTTCACTTCCTTCACTGGGTTTGTTGTGACCCAGTCATTCTGGGTTTGTAAGCAAGAAAAATAAATTGGACAGATTATCTTAAACTTCTCTGTAAGAAGCAGGAAAAGGGGGGAAAAAAAAAGAGAAGGGAAAGGAAAAAAAGAAAAGTAAAAGAAAGAAATTGCTAGAAACTACAGCCCTCAAGTCTCTGCAAAATATAGGAAGCCAAACGTTAATGATCAAGCAGAGCTGACAACTTATGTGTCTATTCAACATGATCTCCCTTTTTCAAATGAAAGATGTGGCAGTACAGTCAACGGCAATTTTTCCTTCATTCAGATGTTTTCAACTCAAGCCAGTATTGTAGCAAATGCTTTTCTAAATGGTGCTATATGTCATCCCACACAAAGCCCTCCCTAATTCTTCACAGCTAGTGTCAGGTGAAGGGGTGGAGGGCAGAAAACACGTATCATTTAGTCTCTTACTTACTGCTACCAAAATGGTGTGTAGCACTTAGTGCCAAGAGCTTTCTGGAATGGGGAGTTTTTTTCTACTTTTATGAGACTCAGTTCTACAGTATGTATGTACTATCTCTCATCAGAGCTGGAACCAACATGCCAGTCAAAACAATTCAGTGCTTAATTTTAAACAAAATGCCTGTTTACATGAATAATCATTAGTGAATATGCCTCAATACAAAAAGACTACTCACAATAGCCACCTATTGTTAGAAGTCAATGCATTATGCATTGTTTGAATTAAATCAGGATCTGTATTGCAGTGGATTAATCTAGCTGGTGTCTTGTGGAATTTTTCTCCTTCTTTTTTGCAACCCATCTGCCAACTACAATAGGTAGTAATTTTGTTGAGCTTTTTATGCTGAGAAGTTATTAATACCAGATGTTCATTTCTTGGAGTACCCAAAGAACAAAACATTCCATAATGAAGCACAAAATGTTAACAATTACATGTCCCAACTCAGTGGATCAGTGTTCCTGTTAAAATTCTGGGGTATGTCCTATGTTTAATATATTAATTCTTTTTTTTCCATAAAGGGAGGCCTGAGATAGACTAGGTTTTGTTCTGCTTGAGGGAGAAAGGAAATATATTCACATCTCCAGCATTGTTTTCTCTGTGTCATGTTAAAAATATGAATGTAATAGAATTCTGGGTAGGACAATGGAAATGCACAGGTCAGGGTTTTTTATCAGGGATTCTGAAGATAAGCATTGCCATGCAGGACACACATTCAATAAATTTTTAGCTTAGGTTAACTCTACATTCCAATCAACAAATAACACATTGAGAGGAAAAATAGAAATGATAAAAAGAAGAAAAGCCTCTGTTCTTAAAAAAAGAGACAGCTTTATCAGGGATGAAGATAGGCAAAAGACTGGATCTGCAGCTGCTATAAATGGGTGCAGCTGCAATATTAATTCTAGAGAGGTCTTTTCATAGCTTATCTCCCTTCATTAGTTTTTGTGAAAACCATTGTCAAGCTTCTGTGGCCCGGCTTTGGGGGAGTAAGGCCTGGTTTGCTAACTTCCAGTGAACTGCTCCAGTCCATGCTAGATCCTTGCAGCAGAATTCTAAGGACATGAACAGAGGGAATTAATCATGGCAGCAGATCATGACCAGTATGTGACTCATGCCTGCAAGCTGTTTTTGTTGTTTTGTTTTGTTTATTAAGGTTCTACAAGCCTCTAAGTCAAAGCTTTCCACTTTGGATTAATCTCAGTGTCCAGCTTTGCTCCACATCAAGAAGTGAGAGGACAGAGCAAGAAGGAATGGGAGCTTTGAAAGAGTCCTCCTTGCTAGGTATCTCTCAGGGCTGCAAGTTTAGGGAGCAGCAGAGCAGCCAGCCAGTTCTCCTGGCAGGAGCATCTCAAACACCAATTTTCACGAGGGCCTAATAATTTTCGTGCTGTGTGCTGGTGATTAATCTATTAATGTTTTGCATAAACAAGAAAAGGACCAGTTAAATGTTAGGAAGGCAGGAATATTGTTCTGAGATTCTGTTATTCAGGACTGCTAAGAGTGAACTCAAATCAAGAAATAGTTTTCACCTCTACACTTCAAAGAATTTACATCTATCAGATCAATTTGTATAAATAATTCAAATTGTTTTTGGTGATTAAATATTTTTTCTGTCTTTCATATCTTGCAAGTACTCATACAAGAAAGTAGTTTTGAAGCTGAACTGTATGCTGAAAGCAGAAATTTACTTTCAGTTGGTAATTTATTCCATTTAGTTTTATGGAGTAATATTGCTATTTTAAAAAGCAAACTGCCTGACACAATGCAAGAGTAAATATTCTGGCAGCCTTCTTGATTCATATTCTGCTGTTAACTTCTCTTTTGTGTGGATATCTGTTGGATAATCTCCTCTTCTTTACTGCTCAGAGACCCCATTAACATCAATGAAACTTTCCCACTTGGAACAAGTGCAGAATTAGTGCTAGGTGCACTTCAATAGCTTCTCTTCACTTTGGATAAACTCTGCAAAGGTCAGATGCTTATCTGAAGCTTATCTGACTCAGCCAAGCTTCTGGAGGTTACTAAATATCATAAATTGATCGTCTTTAAAAAATGAATAGAACTAATCTAGACCAGACCAGAAATATCACAGGTAAAGGGTTTGGGTTTTTTTTTTTTTTTTTTTTTTTTTTCAGGTTGAAAAGCTCATGATAATGAATCAGAAAGTTATTTCATATGCACAGAAAGTTACTTACAAAATTCAGATGCAAGCATGGGTAGGGAAATTGGAGGCAGAAGGGAAGATATGAGAAAGATTTTTCTCTGCTTGAACTAATTAATCTGTCCTTACACTGGGCTTGAACAGGAACATTAAATAATAGTTAAGAGTTTTTTCCCTGATGCGGTAACACTAAGATTTCTGTTTCTTTCTAGTTGATGTAAATTCTTCTTCCTAAAAATGCATCTCTGTTCCTTCATTCCTTCTCCTCTTCTTCCTTCCACATATACACTAGTAACGTTTATATATGTATATGTAAATCTGTATATGTAAAGATATAGTCATTGTTCTGGATAAAACATTTTTTTCACCTTAAAATATATATGTGGCAGTTCACTAGATCTTCTGAATTCACAGGCAAGCTGTGGCAAAAGGATATTTTCCTTGAGCAGGATTTTGCAGTATACAGCCCTCACTCCTATCAAAATAGCATTTGTTCTTTTCCACTAAAAGCAAAATGAAATAACATAAAGATTGACATGATACAACTTGCAAATAAATGGTGTAGTAATTCAGTATGAACTGCTTTTCTAAGGGGAAGGGAAAAAAATAAATTAGGAAGTTCCTCTTTCTGAAATGTGTTTTTACCCCCCCATGGCACCAAACTGCTGTCTTCTCTTTATCTAGCACTTTTTTTTCTTAGTGTAAATTCATCTACTTAGAGCATTCCTTCCCTCATGCATTCTTCTTCAACCTTGAATTTACTTCTTTTATCATAGTGCTATGTAATGCAGAAACTGAATCAGGATCTTTTGTTCCAACAGACCTTTTCTTGTTGTGTTTTGTTTTGCTCATTCTTTGTGCAGGTGTTTGACTTTTTTTGTTACATGCCAATTTTGGTTATGAGAAATGGCTGTCACACTGCACTCACATAGCAGGAGAAATAAAGGCCACCTGGCTCACCAAGCCCTGTGTTTCCCTGTCCTTTAAACTGAAAGGTGATGCTCCATTCCATGTTAGAAATTCCAGACATTTCAGAGAGCTTTCAACACCAACTCAAAAGCTCTAGACCAGAGGTTAGGATCCTCTTGTCATGTAGGAATCAAATTTGCAAAATTTTGTAAATTCCTTAGGAACAAAACCACAGTCTACAGTCGGAAAGTAAGACAGAGCGAGGTAACACTTGCATGGTCTTATATATGTAGTGGCTACAGTTTTCTGGAAGCTATAAGAAATTGTGGCTCATCATGCAAGATTAACACTTTTTTGTTACTTTAATTCACCCAAGATGTGTATTTGAACCCATATCTCATCTCTAGAGAGGTTAGATCTGCAGCCGTGACTTTAAGATTTATTGCCTCCATTTCAAAACGTTTCAGCCCAGTCTTTTCTCTATGGTGGGCTGACAGCCCTCCAGGTGTGCAGATGATCTGGTAGAGCTGTCTGTCTCAGACACATGAAAAGGTACTCATGGCATACAATTTGCCATGGTAATATGTAGCCTACTAAGCAGGCTAATAACTAGTAGGCTAAATATGGATTTTTAATCTCTATTTTAAAATTATATGAAATAAGAAATCTTGTAAAACAGACAAAGAAGTGAAATTTGAGAGTCATAATCAATAGATGAAATTTTGTTTTAGGAAGAGAATAGTCAGTAAAAAAAACTCTTTACCAATATCATCATACAACTTACTGACATACTTATCAGAACTAAGGTCAAAGGACAATTATTATAGTTTATTTTATAGGAGTATATCTATAACTCCAGAGATACGAATCTTTTTTTTTCCACTAGAAGGTTATGAAAAGGATCTGAGAATATTGTTTCTAAGAACTGTTTAGAGAAGGCAGAATTCTTGGAGAAGCATGTTTTCTTGCACTGTATCAATTTACAAACTGTTATAGCAGTCTTCTGAAATTTTTCAGAAAGTTCTGGTTTTGTTTATTTGTTTCTTAGTTTGTTTCTATTTTTCTTTGCTATCACAATGACATTCCTGTGAGATGCTTTTGGATTCTGTAATCATTTTCACTGAAAATCTTAAATTTTATTTTTTGCCTGTATCACTGCTATGCAAAAGTCAGAAAGAATATTTTTACAGTGTATTAAGAAATTTCTTACATTAAGAAATTTTATCTTTAATAATACTCTTATATAAAGAATATCCTTATATTAAGTTTATCCATTACTTTCTAAACAAAGATCCTTACTATAGATAATAGTACCACATGTGTAATTAGCACACAGCAAGAATAACCTGGGATTAACTAAATGTTTTGCTTCACGATGCACGATGTATGTCATGATGCACTCAGGACACAAGAGAGGCAGGCACAGCTTGAAGAATTGTTGCCTCATTTCAGCCCAAACTAAACTTAGTTGACTAATCTCAGGGTGGAATCCGAGCCAGGTGATCCAGGAGGAATACAGATAGACTCTCCAAATAATCTTGCAAACGTAACGAAAAGGGTTCTCATGGTGCGAGTGGTCAAATAGATTGCCCAGATTGGTGACGGTATCTCCCTTCTCAGAAATATTCAAAACCCAACTGGACATGACCCTGAACAACCTGCTCCAGCCAACCTTGCTGTGAGCAGAGAGCTGGACAAGGCTACAGAGGTGCCTGCCAAATTCATTGATTTTGTGATTTTATATCATTAATAAAACAAATGTACAGACAGAGACATTTGAAAGGACTGAAAAAGTTTGAGTGTCTGAAAAGCCAGCCTTTTTTTTCCCAGTACATGATCTAATAAAAACGTGTTCTTTGTCTGGAATTACAGCTCAGAGCTGTAATTCAGCTTCAGCAGGTCTCTACCTTATTACTGACGTCCAAAGGTTTCATATTCACACTAATGTAGTGAAAGCACCAAAAAAGTATTCTTTGAGCATGCCATCAAAAAGGCTTAATACGAAATACCTGAATGTGATCTGAAGGCTTGTGCCCAGCATTTCCTTCATTACCTTAGCTAGCAATGAAGTAGGGAGCATAGTTTAGTTCCCACAGCATGAAAAGGACATCGATAAACTATTTTAAAAAAGAAAACAACACTGAGGCACAATCACAATGATAGAAGGATTACAGAACATCATTTTTGAAGAGCTATTACAGACACTGAAAATTAAGTGTTTTAAGAAGAGAGAGAAAAATGAGGGGAGAACACTTTGTGGTCTCTGCACTAATGCACAATGTGGAATGCAGATTTCTCTCTGCACAAGATACCAGGCAGTGAAGAATTTGGCTTGTGTTAATTGTTTGTACCCTAGTGGGAAAGTACTTTAGAATTTAATTGTGACTTAATCAATTACTCTAAAAATCTAATATACTTAATAGAGAAAAAGTTTATTATTTGTAGAATGTCTGAGTCATCCTGTGGACTTCAATAGCTAGTATCTAATTGTCTATTAAATGCTAGATGATTGGTTTAAGCAAAAAACAACATATTGAATGCTTAAAATGTCTCAATAAATTCTATACAATTTCCCTCTAAGCATGAAGTACAAGCCAGAATGATTTTAAGAGTTGTTAACAATATACTTTAGCTAGCATAGTTTAGGACTAGAGTGTAGAAGAGACAGTGCTGTTTTGAAAAATGAAAATTGGTGAAAATTAAGATTATATCCATCTCTGATTCTACTGATCTAGATATAATTGCTATTTATTTTCCTAATTTAAAAAAAAATGGAAGAGCTAAAAGGTTATTTTTGCCTATTCATTTTTTTCACTTCATGTACTTTTGAGAGATTTTGATTTTTTTTACACATTACTAACCTCTGAGTTTTTCCTTGTTCTATAATCCTAATCCTATAATTGCTTTTTGAAATGTTAATTTAATATTTATTTTCTCTTCTTTTTCATTTTAATTCTTTCTACCGCTCCATTTCCATCTTTATTTGCAACTTGGCTAGCCAGAGGAATGGTAACCAGCCCAAGCATAAGAACAGCATGTGGATGTAATTGCTTAGCACAAATCTTCCTCTGAAATGGTTGGTTGCTTAGAGAAAACTGGATTCTATCCTACAAGCAAAAATGTTTAGAGCTGTGAGTTCTGTCTGCCTTACTACAGATTTGTTGCTCAGAGTTGCATCAAGATGTCTATTTGGATGGGTGACAAGGCATTATTCCACCATAAACCATATCAATAAATTAATTGTTAGCAAGTTCCTGGCCCAATTTTGTGCAGCATTAGACAGCATTCTCCCAAATCTTGCCTAGATGTTCCCAGGCACTGGGGCAAGTGCAGGGCAGAGAATGTTCATGGAAGCAATTTGGAAGCAGCCATCCTCTTCTGCAAGACAAGAGGATTAGCGTTTGGATGCAAGCCATGCTGTAGTGCCTGTGCAATCAGATAACAGGACCTGACACTATTTTTTCCCCTTTTCTCTCTTTTTTTAAAATCTAATCTGATTATAAAGATGGTTATAAAGATGCCTAGAGTTATATCTACAGATCTGCTCTCCCTGCAAGCACAAAGCCTGGGAGAAGGCAACACCACAGGCCAAAAGAAATGAAAAGATGAAAAAAACCCCAAACTGGATTATTGCCTCTTTCAAATTGTTTTCTCCTTCTTCAGTTTCCAAGAAGGTTGCTTGCTTGTGTTTCCCAACCTACTATCAAAGGACTAAGGCAAAATTTGGAGACAATGATTCAGTTCTCTTCAGAATTCCCAAATTCCTCTAAGCACACAGTTTCCATGAAAAGATCAAGAGCAGAATGATGCTTTGAAGACTGCTCAGTTATTGTCACATGTTGAGTGTTGCTGTACAAACTGATAGAAAGCCTAGGGCCAGCCTCAACTTCAGTAACAACCGTATTGAACGTATTCCATGCACTCTGAGCCAAAGCACAGTCCTTCATATCAATTAGCATTGAACATACAGCAACAGATGCATTCTCTCTGTGTCTTTCTCAGTCAACATGAGGAGCTATTGAATTACACAAAAATCCTACCACAACAATTTGTTTTGGGAACATCTGATGTAAACCTGTTTCTGTTCTGTTACAGGCAGCAAGATTCTTCTGCAGTCAATGTCTGACTTACAGAAGGATACTTAATTCCATGAAAACAAGTGAAAACCATTCCCTGCCCGATTTCTTGTCATTTTTGAACAGTTTAAATTCTTTGACTAAATTACATTACATTATGGATGTCTTACATTACATTGTAATGTAATTTAGTCAGATTTTCACTCCTCTTCTTGATCTCACACAATTCTCTCTCCCCAAGATTTTTCCTCTTGACCGTAGCTTTGCAGCCATACAGTGAGGTGTACACATTAATTTTATGTACTGTACCAAGCACTGCAGAGCCATGGTTGCAGCAAAATAAACAACATCAATTAAATTATTTCCTCTTATGTCACACTGTAAACTTCATAAACATGTAAATTCAAAAATCTCCATAAACACTTTGGTATTATGAATCACTGCAGGGTATCACAGCTGGTTACCTGCAGAAATTGTGTCTGGAATCTAGTCCATCATTTACAGGCAGGCAGCAGATGTTAAAGAAAAGTGGTTCTTCGAATCATCCCAAACACAAAATAAAGCAAGGGAAGCAGCAAGAAACATAGCCAGTGCTAGTTGCATCTGCTTGATACAATCTCAAGGTTTTGAATTTTGTTAGCAGATCTATACACATGGTTGGGAGATATCATTCTGCAGTTCCTTTGTTCATAGCAGTATTGCTCTCAGGCTTGGTTCTGACTGTGACTCAGAGACTCTTTCACATGTATCAACACCTACAAAGCTGCTACCTATACTCTTGCCCAGAAGTAGCACTGAGTGAAATTAATATTTTATGGTCATGTGTCCATTTTAATCTGAAACTGTCAAAAAAGCCTGTAACAGCTGGTTGTCTAAATCCTGCTGTGAAATAGTTGTGTTTTCACATTTCTCAGTCTCTATTTTCATCCTGCTCCCATGTTTAAAAGAGCCCTTACGGTTTCTAATGCTATTTGACAAATATCTGAATCTTTGACCTACCAGTGGCAAAACTTGTGTCTTACTATGATGGATTGCGATCTGGCTGTTTGCTCATTCCCATACCAGGTAAGAGTATTTTATTTAAATGTCCTGTTACCCAGGGCTCAGTCTGTGGAAGCTGTGACCTGTCAAACACTGCCTCATATGCATCTCATATTTACAAGAAATAGGTGGCAGAAGGTCTTTTTTGATGTATGGCTCAACTGCAGAGCTCTTGGAAGAAAACGCTTTGGAGACTCTGAAATCCTCCCTATGCTGCAATACCACAGCACCATAGGCTGCAGGGGGATGAGGGAATTCACCTTCTCATTTTAGAAACCTGCTTTGAATCGTTATCTTTATTTTCCCTTCTCTCATGAATGCTTACCAGGCAACAAATCCATTTTGTAATAAAACAACTTTTAATTGAACTTTTGGTTTCCCTTAAAAAAAAAACAAAAAAAAACTTATTGATAAATATTTCATAGAACAATTCTAAAAAGAAATAACTGTAAATTTAACCTAGCAATATCTTATTCTGTTGATTAGCTTCACTGAACAATGCTTAGGCAATCTGTTACAGGCATTTGGGGGAAAAAAAAAAAAAAAAGAATACTGTCCAGTCATTTAAAAGAGAGGCTTTAGAAAAAGACCATATGCAGTAGACACAGATGGATACCAATAGCAACAAGGGACTCAGAAATGTGAAAGCTTCATGTAACTGCTCTGTACCAGTAAAAGTGTCAGACAGGGCAATTGCATTTGAACCTGACCTATTTCTTACTTCTATCAGCCTAGCAGCATCAGCCTAGTCTCCTCCCTTGAGAGGAGGAGATGAAGATTTAGGTCAGGTGTGTATGACTTGAAACAATAAGCTACAGGAGGGGGGAAGGAGGAAGCATCCACTTATTTTATAATAAAAAATGCTGATGATATTCTTCATTAAAAAAACAGTATGTATTATGATAAATAAGCCATGCTTCATGACTCTGATGGATAGTTGGGCATTTATTGATTCTAATATTCACTGATTCTGGCTGATGAAGCCTCAGGCCAAATGCTTACAGAGTGAAATTTTCCACTTATCAGCTAGTAGTTTACCTTGGCATTTCTCCAAGATGCCAGTGGTGACATTTTCTTCCATTCTGTTAGTGTGTTAAGGTTTGCCCACAAGAAAGATGGTTCTTACTTGCTGATTCCCATTACTAGGAAATTTGCAATTCCAAGACTAAGTAGCAGCATCACCACGTAAACAATGCTAGGAGTTGCAAATTCAACTCCAGCACAGCTGAAAATCTCAGATAAGGACTACTGTGCATTATGTTCAATGAGTGTTTGGAGACTAATTTGCAGAACTGCAGGCTGATGGTCAGCTCTTCTGAAGGTAGGGAAGGCTCAAAGAATCGCAGTGTAGCTTTGAGGAAAACATTAGGGATTATAGACCAGGTCTTCAGCTTCTGCAGATCACAACTGTTCCTCTGGATGGATCTGGATAGGGCACTGAGCAACCTGATCTAGCTGTAGATGTCCCTGTTCATTGCTGAGGGATTGGACTAGGTGGCCTTTAAAGGTTCCTTCCAACTCAAATGATCCTATGATTCCATGATTTTATGATTTCTAATATATATATACCACATTTATCTGCATTTGTATAATAGGTATAAAATGAAGATTATTTTCTGGCAATTGATATCTGTCATGTTCTCCTAGGTCATTTATATAGCAATTCTTTTTTTGCTGTTATATATTTACAGTAACTATGCACACTTCTTTTAAAAAAAATGACAACGCTTGACTTGCTCCTATGTGTAAGTAAGAGCAATCATGCTGACTTATCTAAGCATTTTTGTATTATTTGTTGCACTATCTCACTTTTGGATCTATCACCTTTTGCTGCCTTGGCCATGTTTCATAAATGTGCATCATGTATCTTATAATGTGAACAAATGAAAATGCTCTCATTTCCTCCAGCTTTTCCATTAATTAATGTTGTGAAATACGCTTCCGTGAGCTGGGATCTGGTTTTCCCTTCCAAAGAAAGATCATGCTCATTCATCATCCCTATGGCCTCCATAGTTCTCAAAGAGAAATAAAAAATGTAAATTTTACCTAAAGGAATGAAGAGTGCTTTCTTTCAGTGAACAGAATACTTGCAAAGTACCTGAAACTATGTGCAACAAGATTTTGTGATTTGAAATAGAGGGATACCATGGTTACCTTAGGTTTTAATTTCATAGAATCATAGAATTGTTTGAGTTGAAAGAAATCTCTAAAGGCCATCTAGTCTAACTCCCCTGCAATGAACAGGGCACCTACAGCTAGATCAGGTTGCTCAGAGCCCTGTCCAGTCTGACCTTGAAAGTCTGCAGGGACAGGGCATCCACCACATCTCTAGGCAACCTGTTCCAGTGCATCTTTACCCTCACAGTAAAAAAACTTTTTACTTATATCCAATCTTTTAATCTTGATTTTTGGTTTGTCATGGGTTGTCCTTCATTCTCTTACTCTTCTAAAACAATCCTCCTTTTCTTTTTTTTTTTTTAGAAATCTTTTTTCCTGGGTGTCCATTCCACTTAGCAGCCCATTCTACTTAGTCACAGAGCTCTCTCATATATTTTTCCTATTTTCCTTATGCAGTTAGTATCTTAAAAACAATTCTACTTTTCATCTCTGGCTTCCCCCTTTATCTGGAATACTTCCTTGCCTTCTGTTCTATAGAAAGATCACCGTTCTTCTGAATTTTATTTCTGTAACCTTTAATTTTTTTCCACATCATTACTTTACTGGCTTGCTGTACTGTCTAATGTAGTCCACACAGTGGCAAAACACCAAGCCTCTTCCCCCTGTAAATGTCTTTTCCATCTGGCATGTTCATTGTGTATCATCTTTCACTTCTGGACACAGGTATTGAGCAGCAAGTGGAATGATGCTAGCCTAAAAATCCTTCCAAATATGTTATTAGACAACTCCAATGTAAGGACAAAAATACCAGTTTTGTACACTGATCTTGAAAGTACTATTTTGGGGGGGAAATAAACATGTTCTTAATATATATGTTGATATATTTTTGGATAAAACATATGCATCTATACATACGTATACCATATGCACACATACATATATGTAAAGAGACCACATCTGTGAATGTGTATTTGTATATGTGTGCGCACTTTTGTTTATACTAAGGACTTGTAAAACTGATGATCACTGTTTTCATTGGGCTGAAGAATATATATAGAAAAAAAAAAGGGGACTTTAAAACAGTAAAGCCTGAAGTAATATCAGATTCCCTACTACATGAATATTAGGAATGTAAAGACACGGACTCTTCAGTTTTTTCCAGTAGATAGTAACCTTGCCTTTTTATGCTACTAGCTTTGTGAAATGTTTCTTCAAGAGGACAAGCCTAGTGCCAAACAAGCCATTGTTCATGAGGCATTCAGAACATCTTCTTTTTCTCTTATTACTTTTTAATGGGGTGAGATTGCATTTGGGATCTTGCTTATGCTTGTAGCCTGTGTCTTTCTACTTCCATTACTGCACAAATAGCATTCTGAAAAGCAGCAGTAGATTCATTTCTAAATTCCTGAGCCACTATTTAGAGTTTATTCAGATTTGATAATTTTAAACATATACACACATTTATATAGAGAGATGCATGCTCATAGGTATACAGATATTTTTATGTACATAAAGATATTTACGTAGATAGAGAGATGTATGAAATAGACTGAAGTCAGTAAGCATGTAATGAAAATTTGATATCCATCCCAGTTAATGTAGAAAACATTGTACTGTCCATGCAGCAAACCACTTAGACTGTCAAGAGATACTCATACAAGTAAGGTAAATAAATACAAGCCCTGCTGCTGTAGAAACAAGAAATTGTTTGCATGGATTACCAGCAGTTACCATGTTTCATGTGACTATGTTGAAATACCTTTGTCAGAGATCAAACATTTGGAGCCTACACAAAGAAGAGTTGCACAAAGGGTGGGTGGGTTGGTCAGAATTTCTTTTCTGAAACGTTCACAGCAGTTATTGTTAACAGCCTGTCCTTTCCTGAGCATCTGATCCCTGGTCGTCTTTGCTGCTGGTAGAGTGAGTAGCAATGTTGGGAACAAGGGGCTGAAGAGGCGGGACAGAAATGCAGCTTTGTCCTCAACAGACATTGCAACAGGCTGGATCCTGCTCCCCAGATTCTACTGTCAGAGTTGACTAGATCTAGATAGAATGCAGAGATGATTTATACATGGACTGCACTTTTGAACGTCTACATTTGTTCTCTGAAATAAAGGTTTTTTTGTTTTTCATTTGTTTGTTTTTTTCCATATGGAACTCATTTTGATTTTCAGGATAAAGTAAGGATCCAGTTGTATACCTTCAGAAACATATCTAGGAAGTTGTTGTTTAATTTGTATAAACCTTGTCTTATCCCAAGAAACTGCAGACAAATATTTTCATGGAATCATAGAATCATTGAATCATTAAGGTTGGAGAGATCAATAAGGTCATCTAGTCCAACCATCAAGCCATGCCTGTGATCAGTCTAAACCATATCCCTAAGTGCCAAATCTACCCTTTTCTTGAAAACCACCACAGACTGTGTCTCAGCCACCCCCTTGGGCAGCCTGTTCCAATGCCTCACTAATTTTTCTGTGGAGAAATTTTTCCTAATATCCAACCTGAACCTCCCCTGGCACAACTGGGTGCCATTACCACTTGTCCCATCACTGATACCTGTAAGAAGAGGCCGACCCTCACAACACCACAACCTCCTTTGAGAGAGTTGTACAGCATGATACGGTCTTCCCTGAGCCTTCTCTTCTCCAGAACAAATAATTCCAGTTCCCTCAGGTGCTCCTCACAAGATTTGTGCTCCAGACCCCTCACCTGTTTCGTTGTCCTTATCTGAACATGCTTCAGGGATTCAATGTCTTTCTTGTAATGAGGGGCCCAAAACTGAACACAGTGCTTGAGGACTGGCCTCATCACAGCTATGTACAGGGGGACAATCACCTCCCTGCTCCTGCTGGCAACACTATTTCTGATACAAGTCAGGATGCCGTTGGCCTTCTTGGCCACCTGGGCACACTGTTGGCTCATGTTCAACGGGCTATCAACTAACACTCCCAGATCCCTTTCCTCTGTGCAGTTCTCCAGCCACTTTGCCCCAAGCTGGTAGCAATGCATGGGTTTTTGTTACCAAAATGCAGGGCTTGGCATGTGGTCTTGTTGGGTGGTCTCAGTCTATCATTCCAGCCTGTCCAAATCCCTTTGAAGGGCCTTGCTACCCTCAGGCAGATTGATACTTCCTCCCAGCTTGGCGTCATCTTCAAACTTACTCAATCCTCTCATCCAGATCATCAATCAAAACATTAAACAGGGACCTATGGACTTGTGATATTCCAGGTAGAGTAGCAGGTCACTAACTGTTTCCTCCTGAATTCTGGTGGATTTATTCTGCTCTCCACCTCTGTCTTCCAGATGACGGGACTGAGTACTTTGAAGATAACTGGCCTGACTATTAAAGATAGAAGTAAAGAAGGCGTTGAGAACCTCAGCCTTTTCCTCACACTCAGTGAGAACATTCCCTGCCACAGTCACTAAAGGTTGAAGATACTCCTTTGCTGTTATCTTGCTGTCAACATATTTGTACAATCATTTTTTATTATCTTTAGCAATGGTGGTCAGGTGAAGTTCTTGAAGGGATTTTGCCTTTCTAATTTCCAAAATGTTTCTAGTATTTTCTCTAAAAATAGTTTATAATACAAAATCAGTGACAGACATTTCACATTTGCAAAGCAGTGTGAATGTGAAAGCAGCCTAACAAGTGCTATACATCATTATTAAAAACTATGAAGTAATTAAAAGAAGAATGAGAGCATTACTCAGAAGGTGAAAGTGGTAAATAAATATTTATTTTATGCAGTGCGAGTAATCTCACAGAAGCAAAAAGATTTTGCATAATTACATGGACTCAATCAATGTTAAAATGAATGAGAGTATCCCTATTACCTTCGTGGCTAGGCTATTTAAAGACCTTTGTCAGTCTACCACAACCTTCCCATTAATGACCCAGTGCTCACTTTGTGGAGAGTGACTGGGATCCTAAACACACAGAATTAAGGAGCCTGTATCATCTTCAAAGGAAACTTTGCTCAACAAGTTCAGGCACATAAATGAAGTGATTGAGTATCTGTGTCTTGCCAAGAGGCTAGTTTAGTCTTAGATGCTAGTTTTAGTCTTTCACATCTCACTACTTAGTAAGAGGAAAACAGGGATCATCCCTGACTCTGAAATAAAAGAATTTTGTTATATTTAATTAGATAATAACTGGTGGTTAAATTGTACAGAAGTAGTTTTGAGAATGTTAATCTTATTAACAGGAGATTCCTAAGTATGAGAAATATCTGCACTCTGAAAGGTGTACATGAATGTGATTTTCTAGAGATAGATGATCTCACACTGAGGACAGATGTCTTTGGAATTACTCCTGATGGTGAATTTATATATCCTTGGACTAGTATGAACCTAACTCTTCCCTCTGCATGGGGAGAATATACATTTAATCCATCACTATGAATTCCTGTCAACCTTGGCACTTTCATGTTACCCTCTGCATCACTGAGGATCACAACACCTAGGTCTTTTCAGTGAAGACATTTCATCTATCCTCTTCAATCTGATTGTTTTTGTCAGATAAATAGTTGTATGCCTAAATTGCTCTGTAGGTCTAGGTCTCTGTTCTGTATTCCCACATTTGTTTTTGAGTGAGAATTCAACTCAGAATTTCCTTTTCTGTTTGTTTGGGGTTTTTTTTTGTTTTCATTGAAAAGAGTTCAACATCATAGTTTGGTGATCTAGAGTTATTTCCTAATTTTAGGAATCTAACTCAAGAGTTGCAGTTACAAAATTGAGAGTGTGAATTTGTCACAAAAGCATTGAGAGAGACAGGAGGTGAACATTAGTACTTAGGTGGGTTGACAACAGATCCTCAGCAGTTCCAGTGAGAGACAGGCCATTTTATAAAAAATATCCCTTTTGAAGGGATGAATTTTTCACTGCCAGGAAGGTAATCCCTCTTCAGTTCTCGTATTAGGGAAGAATCCCTGCTACTAACCCTTTTCTTTCTGTAAGACAAGTTTTGTTCTGTTAGTATATTATCTTACATTCACATAGTCTGTTATTATAATTATGCAGCATCCCCTGAGTCTCACCAAGGGCAGCATTTTATCAATAAAATGATAATTATAGAAACTTAATGAGGCCAGCCAGGAAACACAAAGAATCGTGATCCACTTGTCAGAAAAGCACCAGATAATTTAGTGCTGCTCAGCCCATTTCTGCTCTGCAATCTGATATCCCTGTGTTCCATAAATCACCCCATGGCAGGCCAGAGACTTCATTTCTAACTGCTCTGTTGACATCCTAACTTCCACATAGAGCTGTCATCTGCAGGGTAAGGGAGATTTCCATCACAGCTTACATTTTTCCATTGCCCATTTTGATTTTGATTTTTTGATTCTTCATTTTCCTTAAAAATAAGAAATCAACAAGCTAAATTTCTTTTTATACTGTAGAAATTTCATACGAGAACTTTGATTTTCCAGCCCTCCTGTCAGAGCATTCACATTTGTATCTGAATCCTACAAAATATTATGGACCTATTTGAAATGCAAGGCCATAGTAATAACAGAAGATACTGTGTATCGGAAACAGTCACAGAACCATAGGGGGTGGAGGGGACCTCTGGAGATCATCAAGTTGAACTTACATGCTAAAGCAGGTTCCCAACAGCAGGTTGTATATAGTATAGCTGTTTCTGTAGAGTCTATTCAGTGAATGAGCTGAGCTCTTACTGTCATCTATCACTTCCAATGCATGATAGTAACGCACCCAAATCCCAATATTACCAAATACAGTGATGAGTAGGGACTGACCTCTGGGGCCACACAAGAACTCTTTGAGAAACTGAGATCTTTTGCAGCTCACAGGAATACTGCAATCTCTGATTCTTAGTACGAACCCCACAAAACACAGGAGAAAGCCCTGAGAGGCACCTGTTGTTACTTTATTTTATGACCATCTTTATTTCCTACCTAATGATAAGACCAGCAACGAAGTGCTGGAGTTTTATGAACAAGCTGAGTTTCAGCTTTCAACACATAGAATCACAGAATGGCTCGGGTTGGGAGGGACCTCAAAGATCATCTAGTTCCAACTCTGTAACTGCAGAAAGGGTTGCCAACCACAGAATCAGGCACTAGATCAGGTTGCCAGGCCCTACCCAGTGTGGTCTTGAACACTTCCAGGGATGGGGCACCCACAACCTCTCTGAGCAGCCTGCTCCAGCACCTCTCAGTGAAAAGTTTCCCACTAACATCTAATACAAATCTCCTCACTTTTAGTTTAAAACCACACCCCCTTATCCTAATACTATCAGATCTTGTAAAGTCAGTTTTCCTCCATTTCATTAGCTCCTTTTAAGTATTGGAAGGCTGCAATGAGATCTCCCTGGAGCCTTCTCTTCTCCGGGCTAGACAAGCTCCACTGCCTTAGCCTGTCATTATAGGAGAGGTACTCCATCCCTCTGATCATCTTTGCGACCCTCCTCTTAACCCACTCCAACAGCTCCACATCTTTCTTGTGTTGGGTGCCACAGGACTGGACTCAGTTCTCCAGATGGGGACTCACAATGTCAGAGTAGAGGGGAACAATCACCTCCCTCTCCCTGCTGGCCACCCCTCTGTTGATGCCCAGGATACCTTTGGCCTCTTGGGGTGCAAGTGCATCTTCTCAGGCTTGTCATTTTTTCCACCAATACATGACCTTTTTTTGTGGCACAATATCACTAGCAATGACACAGGCTTGATCTTTCTCACTGGTACAAAGGAAAATGCTCAGAAGTTTGTGTTACAGGGGTTTTCTTGCACTTACAAACTTCCTTCATCCCACTGTGCGCTAAGAAGCCTTGAGCTCTCTGCTGTACAATGTGACATCTCAGGAACAAGAATGAGCATCAGAAAGGAGAGGGGCTGATGAAAGGATTCACAAGAAGGAATACAAAGGCCACTGCAAAATACCTGTGATGAAGGACTCTGTCGAAACTGTTGCAAAGATATCAGCTTTAGCTCTTCATCACAGCGAGGCAACTTGTGAGAATAGCGCATAAGGCATTCTGTTCTCTCCCCTCTGCCCTTCCCAGGTATCATGCACTGCTATTAAAGTCAGAGAAGGAAAAAAAAAACAATTTAAGCAGCCTTAACACATTTTTTCAGACACCTCTTAATGGCATCTTCAGCAATTACATTTTACTGAAAGCAAAAGATAAGCTGACACAGTTTCCAATATGCCCCTTCATTTTCTTTTTCCCTTGTGCTGGCAAGTTTTGACAAGTCACAGCTGTTGGTCGAGGATACTGAAAAGGGAGAAGGAGATAATATGCAAATTTACACAGCACCATTGAACAGTGAAACGAAGCACATTTCATTTACATTTTAAAACAAAGTACACTTTTAGGAGTGGGTTGCATTTCTGTAGGTCTGTTTACTCCTGTCTCTGGTTTAAGTTTTCCTGATATATTTTCTTGTTGTGACTGCTGTTTAGTATTTCATCCCATTCCTCTTTAGGTATAAAATAATTACAGCTTGACTTCAGGATCTCTGTCCCCAAACACAATGTATATCATAGCATGTAAAATTTTCCATTTGGAAATTTACAATTATAATTGTGAGCTCATTGCAGAACTCCAGGGAAGGATTATACTGAATGTGAAATAGCTGAAGTTTTGTTGATTTTTTTCTGAAATAGGTTGAATACAGAAGCATATTCGTGATAGAACACTTGGACTTGAGCCATTGTTCAAGCAGGCCTTGTACACCTAGGACAGAACAGCTTCCAAAATTTAAAAATAATGATATTTTTCTTACAAGTTTAGCATTTTTAACTTAAAGAATCTTTTCAATACCCAAGCTACCTCTTACAAAAATGCAAGGAGGCCAATGATTTTATCCTCACAACTTCTGCCAAAGAAGTACTCAAAGAAATCAGTTCAAGTCTCTTATACTAGTTATGGTAATAAATTCATCAGTGACCTAACTTCAAAAATATCCATAAAAATTACTGACTTGAAAACACTACTGGGGTCATCATTCATTCTCGCTGGTTTCTTTAGGAGCCCCATGTGGAAATAGGAATAGCAATGTGATATCAAACAGTGACCGATGCTTTTCTGAGGTGTAAGATCTGTGCCCTATTTCCTTCCATTTTCTCTAAGGTTTACTTGAATAATATTTGAGACAGAATTTTTTTGCTTTGTTTATTCTGGTTGCAGCAGATATCTGTCATTTGCCTATCTGCAATATTTTTAAGATGCTGTAAATGAAAGTAAACTCATTATTCTGTAATGAATTTGTAAAGAGTCTAAATATTTTAAATAAATGGACAGATAACTAGTAGTATTAACCAGTGGCCAGTAAGTTCAAAGGCATTTGGCACAGAAGTGGCACTACTGAGTGTTCTCAGTCACCAACTAACTTTTCTCAGTAGAAAAAGTTTTAGAAATGTTTTGACACAAAAAGACATAAACAGCATTTTGAATTTGTCTGACTTTGGGGTTGACATGGGAAAACGGTTTCAAATTAAAAGAGCAGAGATTTAGACTGGATATAAGGAAGAAGTGCTTTTTTTTACAGTAAGGGTAGCAAAGCCCTGGAACAGATTGCCCAGAGAGGTGGTGGAAGCCCTGTCCCTGGAGGCATTCAAGGTCAGGCTGGACAGGACTCTGAGCAACCTGATTGTAGGTGTCTCTGTTCCCTTCAGGGAGTTGGACTAGATGACTTTTAAGGATCCCTTGAAACTCAAACGATTCTATGATTCTATGATTTTATTTTATATTATTTTAAATTTGTTTTATCTTATTTCACTTATGCTTCATTTCAAAGCTCGTAGATTTGAAAAATTGATCTGTGCAACCCGCAGTTTCAAGAGTTACAGGTACATTACTGAAGAAATAGAAGAAACATTTGTCAATCGTAGAGCTGAGAATACCAATATCCATTTAACTTGGGACACAATGACTATTTCTTAATAAGGAATGGGAAATGGATTTTCAAATTCCAGGAGAAAAGGCTGAAATTTGTATAAGAAAATTTAAAACATACAAAAAAAATTCCTTATTACACTGTACATTTCTACCGCTATATTCCAGGCCTGTTTGAAACTAAAGGGAATAAAACTGATATCCTGAATTCATTACCTTACATATGGAAGTTCGTGTAACATTTTTATTTTCCTTAATAG
This sequence comes from Numida meleagris, assembly GCF_002078875.1. Classification (NCBI taxonomy): domain Eukaryota; kingdom Metazoa; phylum Chordata; class Aves; order Galliformes; family Numididae; genus Numida; species Numida meleagris. Next base: position 142,150,586 of record NC_034410.1, read on the forward strand.
CTTACTTCTCTATTTTCAAAATAAATAATGGTTCTGATAGCCTTACAAATTAATGTTTCTTTCATTAGAAAGCAGAGTGTTTATAGTACAATTAAGCTGCAGAAGAATGCTAGGAACTATATATTAATTTAAATTGGAAGACGTTTCTCAAGTGACAAACACTGCGGTCCTTCCCATTCTTTTTAATATGCAACAAAATATGATGGCTTCAAATCTCAACATTATCTATGTGTATCTCCTATATATCACCTCTCATAGCGGAAAAAATGTAAGTAGTACATTCTCAGTCCAAGAAAAAAATATTTTGCAAATACTTTTCTAAAGCTCTTCTGATAATTCCAAAATATTTTATGCCAAACAAAAAATGAAAGACAATTCATAGAACTGACAGAAGAATTCAAACCTTGCTTATTTCTGAAAAGCTTTGAACCCACATTAATCAACTCCCCACAGTGTGCTATAATCTTATGTGATTCTCCTAAATTTTTTCCATACTCAAGTCTATTAAATATTCACTAGATCAAGTGCTGCAACATAAATAAGCCCTTTGGGCATACTGTTGGCCAGGATACATAGTCATTCCTGATTGTATTGACTTTCTGCCTATCTATCTGGTATCTTGGCTAAGAAGAGTAGCCACGAGGCATAAATATAGAGGGTTTTTGTTGTTGTTGTTGTTGTTGGTTTTTTTTTTTTTTTGCAAAGATCTATTTAATGAATGTCAATATCCTTCAAAAAATTGTATCAAATTATTTTCAGCTATTACAAATGCATTGTTGGTTTTTTTAATTCAACCAGAATTATTCAGTGAGTTTAAATTCAAGATCCTCTAAAATGACATTATTTAATAAGTATTGAATTAATCTAAGCTTCGTTGTTTTCACTTCTGTATATATGAATCAGTTGTTACTGCTTTTTAATTTCAAATTTTTAAAAAGTTAGACATTAAACAGAATGGGTCTAAGTACTAAAAAGATGTTGGAAAAAAATAAATCTGAGGGGTTTTACAAGCAAACTGGTTAACAGAGGAAATTATGTAATAACAAGTCAAAGGGAAATTAAGATTTTATAGATCAAATCCTTAAATAAATAGTTTTTCATTTCATCACAAGCAACAGATAAAAGCAGTCTATTTTAGCATACAGTTTATTGTCAGCTTGTGGCAAAATAAATGTCATTTTATAAAAAGGTATAACTCAGTGGGCAATAATGTACAAGAGCTGCTCTGAAAGTAATGCCTCCTATTTAAATATGTTGGCCTCTGGGGGTAGAGGCAGATGTTGGTGATACAGCAGCAGAGGTTGAACCTTCCCACCAATAAGTCATTACATTTTGCTGCCATGTGACAGATGGTAGCAGAGGGGCAGTCTGATAAAATGGTGCCTGACTTGAAAGTGAGTATGAAGCAAAGATGTGGAATTCAATTTCTCCATGAGGAAAAAATGGCATCCATTACCATTCACCAACATTTGCTGACAATAGAGATCAAACAGTGGATGTGATCACAGTGAGGCAGTGGGTGATGTGTTTCAGCAATGGTGACAGCAACAGTGGATCACCTCCACTGCTGCAGACTTTTACAACTGTGGTATGCAGGCTTTTGTTCATCACTGGTGAAAAAGCATAGCTAATGGTGGTGATTACGTTGAAAAAAGTTGACAAATATCTATTTTTGGAATTGCTAAATCTAATTGAATACAACACAACATGAAAATGGTTTAATCGAGCAGTCAATTTATTTGTAAATAGCTATAGCTTCATGTGTCTGTAATTCATTTGCCACCTTCTCTGTCAGGTTCTCTCAAAGGACTGCAGTTTCTCCTCCGTCTTTATCAATTTCAGACCGTGGTTCATGATTGGACGTGTTGTGCTTGGAAAGTCCAACTAAACAGACACAAGGATCCATTAGGTGCTTGAAGTATAAAACTTGGAAAACACTATCTGTATTGTATAGATTGAATAGCAACAAGTTGTTTGTTGTTTTTCTTTAACATTAGGAAAATCTATAGAAAATAGATTCCCCCTAATATTTTATCTGATTTATGTTAGTCAGAAGCCAGACACCATTCTAAGGAATGGTCTGTGGATAGTCTGTGACTATCCTTCACTACAGATGTAGGAAAGTTTCCTTCTATTTCAATAACAGCAGATGCTTGGCCAAACTCGTTAGTAAAATGCTAAGGCAGCACAATAGAGGGCAGATATCAGAGTCACGTGGTTAATTAAACTGACAGCTAACCCAACTAACTTCTTCATATATTCCAACCAATTTTTATAATGCTACTCCCCTGTGCTGCTCTGTGGAAAAGGAGGTAAAAGTAAAGGAATGAAGTTGGGCCTGGGAAGCAGTGATGGGGAGGTTTGTTTGTTTCTCACCACTCAAATGTACTTTATTTTGCAATAATTTAATTTTACCCCAGGCTGAGTCTGCTTTGCCTGTGACTGCAATTGGTAAGTGATACCTCTGTCTTTATCTTGACCCATTAACTTTTCCATCCTATTTTATCTCCCTGTATTCTTAATGAAGGGGCAGTTTGTTAGATCTTGGACCTTATCCAAGGTTAATCCACCATGGCTCTTCTTCATGATCCAGATTTCTTAACACTCTATAACTGTAAATCCAATCTCACTGTTGCTGTCAATAACTATCCAGATATCAGACTATATATTAAGTCAGATTAAAGAAAAAAACTTTATTTTTCCTGACTATGTAAAAACAAAAGGTAGGTATTTTATGTGCTTAAGAGGTATAGAAAGGAGTATTTTAAAACTATGAGTTTATTATTTTACACTATGAAACCATTTTTGATCTCATACTGGAAGATATTTGGGAAAGAAAAAAAATAATTTCTAATTTGTGGATGTTAATGCCATGATATACAAAGGTTCTACTAAAATTTGGCTGATTTTTCAAAGTTTAACTGCCTTTTGCATTTGAACACTCTCATTCAGTACTCTAGAGAACTGTAGTATCATACAAATGAGAAAATGGATCTATATTTTTCGATTGCAGAAGTAACCAGATTGGCAAAAACCCAGAGATTTTTCTGTTAGCTGACCCTTGTTGACATATGTACTTAGTCTGAGGACACCAGCTTCATACAAAGAGACATAGAAAGTTGTATACGATTTGCTAGTCATGTAGCCAGTCATGAGCACAACTGAACAAGGTTAAATCATTAGCATGACCAATGAACTTCCCTACCTTTAGCAGAGATTATACCTACGTTGGCTTGGAGTCACAAGTAGGATAGCTTTGAGAAGACAACTGGATTTGCTGGTAGGATAAACCATATCTCTTAAGGACATAGATACAATGTAAATTTGCATGAAAACCCAGGAATTCGCACCCAGGGAGGTGAGGTCATTTAGAGAATCGCATTGTTCTGAAAAGCACATTCAACTGGAAAGGACAGGTATACCTTAGTACAGAATTGCCAATTTACAGAATTCATTGAAATTTAAATGCTTGTGGAAAAGTAATAGGAATAAGAATCTCCTTGTGAGTTTCCAGCCTTCATTCAGCCTAAATCTATTGGAAAAAATGTCAGCTGCAAGTGTATCATGTTAATCCCTGTTGACCATCCCAGACTCTTGTATCTTTAGAACAACTAAAGAAACTGCATGCGATGCAATATGGTAACAAAATAATTTACTGGTTTTGTTTTGATTACCAGGTGAGAATGAAGTACAGTTCAGCATTGTATTTTTTAACTTCTTCATATTTGAGATAAACATAATCACAGTAGCTTAGCACTGGCTAGAGCTGTTGCAGTGGACATTCTAAGTGAATATTTACTAATATATTCCATCTCTGGGATTCAGAAAACCTCCAAGGAACCACTGGGTCAGTCCAGTAGTTCAGCTAAACTGTTAGTAAGGAGATAATCTGATGTCACAAGCCTTGATCACAGAGAGCCTGGGCTGGCACAACAGCTTGCCTTGCTCAAGAGCTGGGTGGAGGGAGGGAAATACTACCTTCATTAGAAGGACTATTTCCACCCAAATTATGGAAGCATTGACCCAGTACCACACATTCATAACCTGTGCAGCTGGAGATACTTAGAAGGACAAGCACTAGTTAATCTTCTTCTAAGGAAATGTGGAAAATTCAAAAGATTACAATGAAAAGAAAGATTAGCTAATAAATGAAGAATCATAGAATCATAGGAACACAGAATCATAGAATGGCCTGGGTTGAAAAGGACCTCAAAGATCACTGAGTTTCAACCTCCCTGCTGAGTGCAGGGTTGCCAGCTACTAGACCAGGCTGCCCAGAGCCAAGTCCAGCCTGGCCTTGAATGCCTCCAGGGATGGGGCATCCACAACCTCTCTGGGCAACTTGTTCCAGTGTGTCACCACCCTCTGTGTGAAAAACTTCCTCCTAGTATCTAACTTAAATCTCCCCTGTCTCAGTTTAAAACCATTCCCCCTTGTCCTATCGCTATCCACCCTCATGAACAATTGTTCCCCCTCCTTTTTAGATGCTCCCTTCAAGTACTGGAAGGCCACAATGAGCCTTCTCTTCTACAATCTAAAGAAGCCCAGTTCCCTCAGCCTTTCTTCATAGGAGAGGTGCTCCAGCCCTCTGATCATCTTGGTTGCCCTCCTCTGAACTCTTTCCAAGAGCTCTGTGTCTTTCTTGTACTGAGGGCCCCAGGCCTGGACACAGTACTCCAGATGGGGCCTCACAAGAGCCGAGTAGAGGGGGACAATCACCTCCCTCTCCCTGCTGGCCACTCCTCTTTTAATGCAGCCCAGAACATAGTTGGCCTTCCAGGCTTCCAGTGCACACTGCTGGCTCATGTCCAGCTTCTCGTCTACCAGGACCCCCAAGTCCTTCTCCGCAGGGCTGCTCTCAAGGAGTTCTTCCCCCAGTTTGTATAAATACCTGGGATTGCCCCAGCCCAAGTGCAGCACCTTGCATTTGGCCTTGTTTAACCTCATTACATTCACATGGGCCCACTTCTCCAGCCTGTCCAGGTCCCTCTGGATGGCCTCCCTTCTGCAAACTTGCTGAGGGTGCACTCAATTCCATCACCTATGTCATTGATAAAGATGTTGAAGAGCACCGGTCCCAAGACTGAGCCTTGGGGGACACCACTCATGACCGGCCTCCACCCTGACATAGAACCATTGATCACAACCCTTTGGCTGTGACCAGCCAACCAGTTCTTAATCCACCAAACAGTCCATCCTTCAAATCCATACCTCTCCAATTTAGAGAGAAGGATGTAGTGAGGGACCATGTCAAAGGCTTTGGAGAAGTCCAGGTAGACGACATCTGTCACCCTTCCCCCATCCACCAATGCCGTCACTCCATCATAGAAGGCCACCAGATTGGTCAGGCACAATCTGCCCTTGGTGAAGCCATGCTGGCTGTCTTGGATCACCTCTTTGTCACGTATGTGCCTTGACATGTCTTCTAGGAGGATCTGCTCCGTGATCTTCCCAGGCACAGAGATGAGACTCACCAGCCTGTAGTCTCCCGGGTCATCCTTCCTCCCTTTCTTAAAAATGGGAGTAATGTTTCCCTTTCTCCAGTCACCAAGGACTTCACCAGATAGCCATAATTTTTCAAGAATATGGATTGGCATGCTGGAAACAATCTCAAGCAATAATAAAACTAAGAGTCATATAATTATTTACATATGCCAGCTTAAGATATCTGCATAACAGACAGATAAGTTACAGCTGATTCACAGCTAAGTGGAAAATGATCCATCTATTAAGTTATCTGTTAACAGAAGCTAAATTCTTAAGGAGACTCACTCTACAAGGAAGCAAAGATTGGATTACCTGATGATGTCTTGAAATCTTGGACTAATTGAGTACCTCCAGGTATGAATTTCTGAGATATGGGCAAGGAATAATGGAGCAAAAAATTGTGTGCCTAATGAAGCACAACTGAGTATGAGATCTGTGAATTTCAACTTAGGTCAATGAATAGTCCTCAGGCCTCAATTTCCAGGAAAATATAGCTCATGTGCCCACTATCTAACCTACTAAAACTTTCTGTACAAAGTTTGTAAGACATTACTCAAGGTTAGAGTAACTACATCAACAATATTATTCAGTCTCAAAAGTCTGCTCATGACCAGTCCCATAATCTTGGAGTAGGCACATTCAGGGTAAGAAAAATGTCCAGCATCATTCTGTGCTTTATAATATGTGAAGGTACACCCACATGCATCATCAGTGAGTTTCAGTGTTTTTCTTCTGATAGACCTGCTGCCACATTATGAAATGCATCCCAGAGTCCTGAGAGAATTGGCTGATGTAGTCACCAAACCACATGGTGATATCTGAACAGTCATGGCAATCAGATGAAGTCTTTGGTGACATGAAATGTCACACCCATTTTTAAGAAGAGTAGAAAGGATGACCCAAGGAACAACTTGGCTAGACTGATCAAGAGGTTGGTCTGATCAAGTGGTTGGTAACCCTGCCCGAGGCAGGGGGCTTGGAACTAGATGATCTTTGTGGTCCCTTTCAACTCAAGCCATTTTATGATTACATGATTCTAAGCTGTGTGGTCGACATGCCTGAGGGACCTAGACAGAGAGACCTAGAGAGGCTCGAGGAGTGGATCCAAGTGTATCTCATAAGGTTCAATAAAGCCGAGTGCAACACAGATCTGCAGGAGGTTGAATTTCACAGTTTATTCTACCTTAACTAGATTTTTTATTTGTTTTTCTTTTTGTTTCAGTTTGCAAGATTTTTGTTGATTTGTTTTCCTTGGTTTGTATTCTTTTTGTTGTTTTCTTTTTCCCCAAGCATTTCTAGTATTCTTGTCCTGACTTCCCTAAAATACAAAGTTTATGGCATGAGTTTGTCATCTCTCTGCTTGTTAATACTGTTTGACCTATTACTTAGGGATTCATTTGTTACTTTTAAGAACGTTGAAGAGATGAGTATAAACTACAATAAAATGAAGATATATTATACAAAAATTGGTGGCTTCATAGGGTAGCGACTTTATTATTGTCCCCAGTGAGAGAAATAGTGGGATAGTTCAGCCCTTATTTATTCTCATAGTCTGTCCAAATGATGAGAGGACTGCCACTTAGCCATGTATAGCCACTATATACAAGGTAATTCTGAACTACTCACAGTACTGCTACCAGTTTGACAGCTGCAGATCAAAAAGACATAAAGAGGATGCAGAAGCAATTGACAGATTTCTTCTAGACATACAAATATTTGACATTTTAGCTAGTGATTTCCAGCAACCAGCTGGGATAATGAATTTCTGATAAAGTCAAGGAATTCAACTCATTTAACATGTGACTTCAGCAGAAATATTTGTCACTAATGTTATCAATCACATTTGTACTTCCAGACAATAATGGCCTCATTTACCACATATTTATATTTCCATGAATTATTGTTTTAAAATTTACTGCAAAAATCTGGAGGCATATAGAAAACAAAACAATAAGGAAGGAAGCATCAAAAATTCTCATGAAGTGGGAAAATGTTAGGCAACTGCTTTTCAGATTTATCTTGGTTGTATTAGAATTTGCATGAACTGTGGATTTAATTAGCAGAAAATGTCAATGGGCCATTCACACATGTTGTGTGTCTTGCTAGTGGTTTTACATGCACGTATAATAATGCAACCGGAAGTCTTCTGAAACTTTCACGTGTTATGATTAAACTAATGTCACATGAAATTTAGTTCCACACATCTGTGGAGAAACCATATACATAACATTTTATGAAATGTCTCCCTTAAAACAAAACACACAGACTTATTCCAGGTCGCCAACTGATCTTACATCTGTTTCCTTGGAAATGAAAGTGCAGGAGGAAAAAGTCATGTCTTGTACAGTGCTTTTTATTATTCTCCAGATTTACAAAAGCTCTGTTTCTTGAGCCATCATTAGATTTCACAGACAAGCTCAGGAGTAAAGCAACTTAAATAGTCCTACATTAAATCTGTCCATTTCACCACAAACATATCTGTGCACCAAGCAAAGCTCATCAGAGACTTTGTTTCCTATCTTATTTTCTTCAACTAGGTGAAGAGAAATAGATCTTTTATCTTTTCCTTTTTTTTTTTAATCTCTAAATATGCAGTAGTGTTAAACATTATCTTTATTCCACAAGCAAGATTAAAGTCCAATTACAGTAGTCCAAGCAACTATTTGAGCAAGGTAGTGAATGAAAAATGGGAGGAACAGTCTTTGTTCCAAAATACTTGCAACTCTTTTAAAAGACTGAAAATAAACGTTAGGAAAAATAAATGCTCCTTTTCTCCCTCCATATAAATTACTGATGGAATGGAGGCTTAAAGGCTACAGCAAGAATATTGACAAGAGCTGGACAGCTATCATGGCACTGCATTTTCAGAAAAAATCACTTGTAGCAATAGGGATCATACTCTTAGTGTCATAGTTTATTTTGTTAGAGAATTCTTATGGGGGCATCTATCTTTGACAGTTGGGTCTGGAAACATAGGACATTTATGGATGGATTGGATAGCTGGGCTGAGGCCAATGGAATGAAGTTCAACAAGATCAAGTGCTTTGGCCACAGCAACCTCTGGCAATGATAGAGGCTTGGGGCAGAGTGGCTGAAAGACTGTGTAAAGGAAATGGACCTGGCAGTATTGATCAGTGCTTGGCTTAACATGAGCCAGCAGTGTGCACAGTGGCATCCTGGCTTGTATCAGAAATAATGTTGCCAGCAGGAGCAGGGATGTGATCATCCCTCTGTACTCAGCACTGGTGAGGCTGCACCTTGAGTACTGTGTTCAGTTTTGGGCCTCTCCCTGCAAAAAACAAGAATGAGGCACTGGAGCATGTTGAGAGAAGGGCAGTGAATTTGATGAGGGAGGGGTCTGGAGCACAGGCCTTATGAGGAGCAGCTGAGGGCGCTGGGATTATTTAGTCTGGTGAAGAAGAGGCTCAGGGAAGATGTTATTGCTCTCCACAACTACCTGAGAGGAGGTTGTGGTGAGGTGGGGGTTGGCATCTTTTCCTGTGTAACTAGTGATTGGACTAGAGGGAATGGCCTCAAGTTGCACCAGGGGAGATTCAAGTTGGACATTAGGAAATACTTCTTCTCTGAAGGAGTGGTCAGGCACTGGAATGGGCTGCCCAGGGAGGTGATGGAGTCACTGACCCTGGAAGTTCAAGAAACGTTTAGATGTTGTACTGAGGGACATGGTTTAGTAGGAAATACTGGTGATAGATGGACGGTTGGACTGGATGATCTTGGAGGTCTTTTACAATCTTGGTGATTCTATGATTCTATGAATCTATGCAAAATCCAGCACGTCTGTCTTTACTACCTTTACCATAAATGTGCCAATCTGGTATTCTGTTTAAGCTAAGTCAATGCGCTTCCCAAATATGCTTCTGGCCTAATCTGGGACTGTCTCATCATTGCTACTTTTCTGATGGCCAATATTTAAGTTAAGAACATGTAAAGTTTTTGGTTAAGTGGGTTTTTAGTCTGTAAGTAGTTGTGTGACAGTCCATGAAGAAGTGAATATTCACAAGATTAAAATAGTGCCCAAAAATAAGTGTGCAGGAAGTGGCAGAAAATCTCAAAACACGTCTTATAACTGAGAATAAGAGTACTGGAAATAGGACAGGCTATGTCTAAAGCATTGAAATTGTATAGTTTTTTCCTAATCAGACTGACTGTTGCACTTCTAACCCTGGCAGTGTGTGGTGTTTTCACCCTGACTGGCAGATCACCTCCACCGCAACTGCTCCTTCACTCCCCTTCCTCAAAGGAAATGGGAGGGGAGAAATATGATTGAAGAAAAAACACTCATGGGTTGAGATAAGTATAAGTAAATTAAAGGTTTAAAAAAAAAAAAAAGAGGAAACAAAAGAAAACAAGCAAAGGATGTGAAGAAGCAAAGAGCTAAAAAGTAATTATTATCTACTTCACATTAGCAGGTTCAGACATGTCTTGGGAGGCAGGACCTCAATATGCATACTGGTTGTTGGGAAGGTCAGTTTTCATGACAAGAACATCCTATTTGTGGTCTCTTTCCCCTCCTTTTATTGCTGAGTGAAACATTATATGGTATGGAATAATCATTTGGTTGCTCTAGATTTGCAGCCCTGGTGATGTCTCCTCCTCCCTACCTCTTGCCCACCCTCAGCTAACTGGCTCTAGGGGCACTGTTGGAGAGAATATTGATGCTGTGCCAGAAATGCTTAGCACTGGACAAAACATTGGTGTGATATTAATGCTGCTCTAACTACAAGTGCAGAGAACAGCCAGAAAGTTAACACCATGCCAGGCAGATCCAGTACACAGGGGTGTAGGAATTTTTGAAACCAAGACTGTGAAAAGCAAATGATTGACTGTTCTTTTAGTTTAACATTTAGATTTCAATCTGAGAATCTGTATAATGTGATTTTTATATGTTTGCTATGCCAACAGCTTTGACCCACAGTAACTATACTATATAAAGAGGAAAAAATGCCACCAGACAATTGGTAGGACAGATCCAAGCTTCTTTTCTTAGTTCGTTCTTTTTGTTTATTTATGAGTTTCAAATGCAAATGGATATTCTCTTGGTTTTTTTCTTTTTCTGTTTTCTGCAGAGTGTCTTGAAAGTGAATAGAAAGGTCTAAATTTGTGTTATTCTTCAAGACACGGAGATACTGTTTTATTTCCACTCATCATTAAGGAAGAACAGAATAGACTAATCTATTCTCAACAATTTTTTTTCACTGTCATTCAGCACATACTGGGAGCACTCAGAACATCTCATGAGTTACAGAGAAAGACTCCTTTTGCCTTTGAATTCAGGGCCCAGTCCCCTCTGTCTACTATGGTCCTCTATGGTGGAGCACAGGTTGCTCTGGAAAAGTGCTGAACTCATTAGCTGCATTGCTTTCCTTTTAGGTAGAATGCCTTGGAAGCAGAATTGTCATTAACATTAAATTGCTTTGACCAGCACTTAAACTGAATAGGACAATATATGAAACATTAACTATGGACTTCTAGCTGAGCTCTTCAGCCCGTCTTTTCTGTCACTTTATACAATACTGCTGACTATCTGCTCTTTTTCTTCTTTCTTAGGCTTATCTCAATAAGACCTGTCTCAGAGTCACTGAAAAGAAGAAAAAGAAGCTGAATATATCTGACAGCTATTTTTATCAGATAAACTAAAGTTCAAATAAATGGAACTCTTTTGCCTTTCAAAGGCCTTCAGTCCCCTGACGTTTTCTCATGCAATATAGTCCTTTCCGAAAACTGAGGATTGCTGTCACCTTCTTTGTGCAGTGATGTGGGACTGATCCACCTTTGATTTGCTAACTTTGCTGAAGGATAAACATTTCTGCAGTGGTCAAGGGGAGTATGGCATCACTTAAAGGAAAGTATAATGTTATTGACTTCTGTTCTAAATGCCCATCAAAATAAGTTTTAAGTTATTTAGAGATATCATCCTTGAGTCCTTTCTAGGGAAGGTTGTTCTCTGTTCTTACAGTACCAAGTAAGTGGCCACACAAAAGTTTTTCTATTTGACAGGATTCACCTCAATGATCTTGCAGATTAAGGTGAATATATTGATTACAGCTGGCTGGGGATAAAAATTATCCTTCAGTAGAAACAGCTTCCACTAGGCTATTCAGCCAACAAGAAAGAACACAGAACAAGGCAATGTGATATTTTCATCAATAACTGGCTTGGCTGTTGCATACAAGGATGGTCTTTGAACTGACCTCAGGATGACCAAGAACAAGGGATGCATCTTGGATACACTGAAATCTCTTCCTTTCCCTGCAGAGGAAGCTTTCGATGCACATATAAATTGACCTGCAGGATCCTTAGCTCTACCTTCTCTATTTCTGTTGTTTGAGAAGGGATGGGCCATTATTTCTTGCTGTTAAATTCCATTAAAGCAGTGCGCAGCCCCTGTTAAAGATGAATTGTGCTTTGAGACAGATGCAACCCCAAGAACAAAAGTTATAGTTTTGTTAAATGACTTTGGCTACTGAAGTGAATGGCTGTAACCTTTATTAGTACAATTATGACATTAAAGTCATGCGAACTTCTTAATATGTCAAGGGTTGCCACTGTAACATCTGACAGATTATCTGGAAGGCTTATTCACTGCTTTTTATCCCACATCAATAGATTAATATATATATATATATATCTGTTCTGTAATTAGTGAACACCATAATGGAGGCACTATCAATATTGCCAGTAGACAAGGATATGGTTCTACTCTCTCCTGTTTTAGCAGCTTCTCTACAAGATCTTATTTTCTTTTTTCTTCTGATCTACAGCTGATGATCTGGGGTGTCAATATGGGGTATGATGAAGACTGCTCAGCAGGCAATACAAGTATGCTTCTGGATCATAGAATTAGAGAACCATAGAATATCCTGAGTTGAAAGGGACGCACAAGGATCATCGAGCCCAACTCCTGGTTCCACAGAGGACCACCTAAAATCAAACCCTATGTCTGACAACATTGTCTAAATGCTCCTTGAACTCTGGCAGTTCGGGGCTGTGCCCGCTGCCCTGGGCAGCCCTTTCCATGCCCACTGCCCTCTGTTGCAGACCCTTTCCCTAATCCCCATCTGCCCCTCCCCTGACACAGCTCCATGCCTTTCCCTCGGGCCCTGTCGCTGTCACAGAGAGCAGAGCTCAGCACTGCCCCTCTGCTCCCTGTGAGGAGCTGCAGCCGCCATGAGGCCTCCCCTCAGCTCCTCTGCTCTGGGCTAAGCAAAGCCAGGGACCTCAGCTGCTCCTCCTATGTCTTTCCCTCCTGACCATCTCCATCTTTGTAGACCTCCTTTGGATGCTCTCTAATGATTTTTTGCCATTATATGATAGCACCCAAACCTGCCTCCAGTGCTGGAGGTGAGGCTGCACAATGCAGAGCAGAGGGGACAGTCCCTCCCCTCACCCAGTGGCAGTGCTGGACCTGATGCACCCCAGGGTATGGTTGGCCCTTTTGGCTGCCAGGGCGCACTGCTGACATTGACATTCAATTTGCTGTCAACCAGGATCCCCAGATCCCTGTCCATGGGGCTGCTCTCCAGCCTCTTATCCCCCAGTCTGTACAAATATTCAGGGTTGCTCTACTCCAGGCACAGAATCCAGCACTTCCTCTTGTTAAATTTCATGCAGTTGGTGATTACCCAGCCCTCCAATTTGCCAATATCTCTCTGCAAAACCTCTCTACCCTCAAGGGAGTCAACAGTTCTTCCCAATTTAGTGGGGTCTGCAAACTTATTTAATATGCCTGCAAGTCCTGCATTTAAGTAATTGACGAAAACATTAAAGGAAACAGCTGAAGGCTTAATTCTGATACAAGATAAGCTGTTAAATGGAAAGCTTTACGTTATATCTACACATTTACTGCATAGTACACTGATGATATTGTATTCTAGATGAAACCTCTGCATATAAGTGGTGAGAATTTGTTGGAATGGCTATGACTATTGGATGGAGGTATTCAGTTACAGCAGAGTATCATCACTGGTATAGGAGGCTCTTTAATAACTTGAAATTTGCTCTCTTTCTTCCATGGGCACAATTACAGCACATAATTGATTTTTCATTGGGTTTAGGATTTGGCTTTCTAATAGAAGGACTCTCTAAGACATCTTCTATCAACATATTTACCAGATCTTACTATGACAGATTTTACCATTTTACAAGTATTAGTGAAGGTCTTAATTCTAAAAGTAAATAAGAAAATGGTTTTGAATGTTTGAAAATGGTGCAAACCAAACTATTCAGTAGCTTAATTGTTTAAGATATCTAAGTGTTTAACATATCTAGTTGAATTATGGCCATAAGTAGAAGTACTCATCTTTCACGAGACATTTTTAACTATAAACTGCTAGCGTGATAAGTAAAAGACTTCATATGAAAGGTCATTTAAAATCAATTCCTCCTATTTCAACTTAACAACAATTTTAGAATGCTTGAAATGTACTTTATAAATGACACGCTCTGCATTCCAGTCTGATTTTTTAACTTCAGATAAGTTTTGTTAGTAGAAAAAAGTTAATATTGAAATGAAACTCTGCAAAATGGCAAATATGCAATAATAAGATGCCTCATTCCAAAACTTATGTTTTTCAGATCTTAGAATGCAAAATATTTTTTGCCTCATTATGTATAGGATATTTTATTTGTCTTTTAGCCAAGCATTCTCAGGCTCAAGTGGTGGAGTCACCATCCCTGGAGGTGTTCAAGAAACGTTTAGATATAGCATTGAGAGACATGGTTTAGTGGGGTTATTGGTGGTAGGTGGATGGTTGGACTGGATGATCTTGTAGGTCTTTTCCAACCTAGCTAATTCTATGATTCTATGATTCTCCATAGGTCACAAATTTCCACAGTCCTTTCATAAATCTTCAAGAAGCAGAAAATATTGGTATCTCCTCTTTACAAAAATAGATGCCAGTGGACCCAGTATTCATTTCCTCTGAAAGTAACTAAGAAAAGCCAAACAATCTGAAAGCTGACACATTCATCATCAGGAAAGTCTATTATAATTTGTAGACTTCCATATTTTTGTGAAATATCAGGTACATTTAAAATGTATCAGTTATTATTAATATCATTTTTCTTGAAAGACCCGAGTAGAGAATAGAATATTTTTTAACTAAGTTATGTTTATGAGTCTAGCTCTACTATTGGAAGATGGAGGAGAATTTATTTACAAACATTACCAAAAATTGTGATTATTCATTAAGATCTTGAAGCCAAAAGCAATAAACTTAAATTTAAGACCTGCCTCACCCCCATTTGAGTAAATAAACAAAAATTGTATTTATTTTTCTCTAAAAACTGATACATTTTTTCAGTGAGAACAATGAATGCATTAATTATTTTGGATATTCTTATTTTAAAACAGAAGAAAAAGTAATTGAAATGAAATAAAATCTCTGATTTATGGTCATGGTCAGTGATCTATGGCCACTGGAGAGGTCACCTTCCAAGGCACCTGCCAAACCACTGCAACTGTTTGTTACCCCAAAACAGGAAAATAATAGAAACCATTTGGAGGGATTAAAATTGCAAACTGGGAAAAAGAATGTTCTGAGTTGTTTTTTCACTATATTTTAATGGAAAGGACAATGAGAAGTACAGGATATTTCATTTTATTTCATTTTATTTCCTTTTACTTTGCCTTCCTCTTCTTCACTTTATTCCTCCTCTTCTCCTTATTCTTAACAACAACAACAAAAAAAACTCACATCCCATTAAAGAAGAAAAAAAAATGCAAAACAAAAACCAACAAACAAATTTACCTACTTAGAAAATATATAGAATGATCATTCTGGCAAATTGTATCATTTCTCTGCTGTTCAGCTACATTAACTGCTGTTAGATTTCATTGTCATACATCTGATCCTGCTACAGAATTATGGAAATATGTTATATACATTGAAAGAACTAATTAGCATTTAAATTTTTGCATCGTTTTTTATTGATCTTTCTTGTTTTTAATATGATTGCATCAGGAATCATCTCTTCTCTGATTCAGCTGAATGAGTTTCAGCACTGTCATGCAATCAATTAAAGAGCACATGGAGGAAGGGACAAATCTTACTTTTGAACATGTATTGGGATTAGGAAGCCAGCTTCAAAGCTTTAGCCTGTTTCAGAATGCCCAGTACCATCTTCTTCTGAATAACAGTTTCAAAAAATATATGCATTTTTGACTCCCATCAGATTTACTTCCACAGATATTACTTCAGTTTGCGCACCTGGGATGCTCTGAGTAATGTCAGTTTCTGCAGCAGTACAGAGGAGCCTTGTGACACGCAGTTCCTGGCAGAAGCCTTGTACTGTCAGATTACTTAAAACATCTGATAGGTGCAGAAGTCAACTTAACACACCTCTCGGCATTGACCCCAACTGTACTGTGCTCAATCCCAATACCCTGCTCCAGCAGAAGACCATTGTGGGTCCTGCTCCTTCTTTCTCCTCTATGTATAGATGGACCCAGCATACCAACAAATAACTATGACCGGATACATCACTGCATGAACAGAGGAAATGGCAGCTTTTTATGTAAAACTCCAGTTAGAAATTTCACTTTTTTCTTAGATGTACAGGCCTTTGGGTTTTGTTTGTGAAGATAATATAGTTTGCATCTCTTTGGACTCATACCTCAATACAGGGATCTCTTCCCAATTATGATTTTCATCATAATTATTTTAATCATTATTCATGATATGAATAACGTTCTTAAACAATCTTAAACAATCTTATCTATCTTCTTTTTTTTTTTTTTCCCTTTAATAGTTCTTCCATTTGGGCATAAATATTTCATTGTTCTTAAGTATTTCAGTGTATATAGTTATATATATATATAGTTCAATAAAAACAGTTCTTATTCTGAGATTTTAAAAAAAAATTATGAAAGGAATTCTAATTCTTTTCTTCTTCTGTTTTTTTTTTTTTTCTAGTACTACTTCAGTTTTCTGTAGGCATGGGGGTGAGGCAGGAACAGCACTCCATTTTTCCTTTGAATTCCCATCTCTCTCCTCCAACGTTTATTTTTGTTTGCTGCACTGAATATTGAAAAAGCAATTGGGCAGAATCAGGTGAGGTGTTAAGAAAAGGTTCTGCACCAGAGGGCAGTGGGCATGGAACAGGTTCCCCAGGACAGTGGTCATGGCCCCAGTCTGCCAGACTTCAAGAAGGGCTTGGACAACGCTCTTGGACATAGGGTTTGGATTTTGGGTGGTGCTGTGTGGAACCAGGAGCTGGGCTCAGTAATCTTTGGGAGTCTCTTCCAATTGGGATATTCTATGATTCTCTAATTTCCATTCCTAAAGCATACATGTGGCTGGTTCAGAGATAAATCCCTAATGGCAAATAGGTGGCAAAACGTACATGGCCATCTGAAAAGGCTGGGCTGTTTCAGAACCTAGCATGAGAGAGCAAGGAGATCAAGACAGGAAACAACAGATGTTTAGTAAAGACATATAGAAATTAGTCTAGAAAAAAGCAGCCAAGTGCAGTAACATAGGCCTTCCTGATAACACATTAGAGGGTTGTTACACTAATCTTTCTCTCATTAGATCGTTCTCTGAGGTTTGACACTTACAGCTTCAGGCCTCATGAGTTAAACAGGCTAAAGCAATGGTGGATTCCTGCCATGTACAGTTATTTCCCTCTGCATGGAGGAATTAGAAAACACTAATGGGCATCCCATGAGGATCCACTAAAGAGCTTCACTGCAGAGTGTCGTATGTACAGCAGCAAAGAACAGTGGGAAGTAAGGCTTGGAAATGTTCGTAAACTTCATCATGCCTTGCCTCCAGTTGAACCTATAACTGCAGTGTAGTAAGCACCGCCAGCTTCTGATTTCCTTGCAGGAGCAAAACCCAGCATATATCTGTTTTAAAAAAGCCAGCTTGAACACACTATTGAGCTTCATCCTACTTGTGGTAGTAACAATAAAGCAAAGGGAATTGCAGTTAGGGATTTAGACTGTAATCTATTTAATTTTGTACACATTAGAAAAATTAAGGCCAAGACCTAAGCCTTTTAACTTGAGAGGTATGAAAAAATCAAGTTGATGGACACTCGGCTGAGGATAGGGAGGAATAAGACTGGTGGGCAATGGAAGAAAAGAGAAAGGAACAATAGAGGTTAATTACACAGCCTGACTGTAGACTTCGACTTTGAATCCTAAGTGAAAAACCTCTCAGGGGTGATTCAGAGCTTACTTTTCTCTACACGCAATATTAAAAGCTTAGCATACAAACTTAGATACAGAAACTGTCTGCATAAAATAAGAATACCCATTTCCTTCATACGATTCCATCCTCATGATCAGAATAACTAGCAATTGAAATAACCATAAGGTTTTTTCTTCCATAATATATATGTCTAAGGTACAATTCCCCTTTCTTTTTTCAGACTGATGGACTTGCAGACTTAAAGATATTTGAATTTTTTCCAAGCAGATTACTTCAAGGTACTATGCATAGATAATAAAGATGCTTTGCATCTCTGTGCATAAATTTAGTTATTTATGTTGAATGGCACTCCCTCACTACAAAGCACTAAAGTTTTGTTAGCATAGTGATAATGTTTATTGTAACATAATTTTAAGATAAATTTTACTTTGCTGTCTTTTTTAAAATGATAACATTGCTTCGGATAAGGAGTATATGAAATTATAAGCAATAGTTTGTGACTGTGATTTGTGAATTAAAAAAGAGCTACAAAATCTAATGAGTTCTTTGGGAGTACCTAGGAAATAACAAGGAGTAAAACTAGTTGAGATTTGTCATGAACAAAGCACGTCACATCAACTTTTTTGTTTTTCCTGTAAAAAGTTTGTAGACTGAGTAGAAGCTGTAAACATCACATTTTGACTTTGGAAAAACTTTTGACACAGTCATAGAGGTTATTTTCCTGAGTAAACCTGAGAAATCTGTGCTGGAGGAAAAAAACATTAGGTGCAAAGACAATTAGAAAGTTGTTTTTGGGAATTAGATACCAATCATTCATAGTCAAAACAGGGGGACCATTGAGTGAGATCCACCAGGGGACTGTCTTCATTTTGCAACTACTCAATACTTTTGCTAATGACCCAAATGATGGGATGGAAAATGCACTTATTAAATCTGCAGGTGACAACAAGCTTCAAGAATCTCAAGAACAAGACTGGAATTTGAAATGATGCAGACACACAAGTGAGATGGTTGGAAAAAATAAGATGAAATTCACTGGGGACTCATGCAAAGTATAACACTTCGTAAGCATAATCAGTTGTAAAACTTCAGAATGGGGACCAGCTGCTTTGGCAGTCATTATACAGAAAAAGATTTGGACGTTATAGTGGGTCACAAGTGAATGCTGTCAACACTGTCATCATCTTTCAACCCCTTCCTCTGTCCTGAATGTAAAAACAGTAGTATAACCTTCAAAACCATATGCTATTGTCCTTCCAATTTATTCAGCACTGGGAGTTCTCTTCTAGAACAACATATCCAAGAAAGATATGGACAAAAGCCAGAGGACGGGAATGAGAGTGATCACATACCTGGAACCATGATATTTTAGCAAAGACTGGAAAAGGGCAACTGTTCAGCTAAAAGAGGAAAAGACTGAGAGCATACCTGGCAACAGAATTCAGCTACTGAGAAAAGGAAATAAATGTCCATGGACAGTAGCATAAGAAATACCAACCTAAACTTTAGAATGAAAAATTGATGTTAGGCTTCAAAACAACATTTATAGAAGTAGTAGAATAGGTTTCACAGACTGAAGGAAATACTGATTTGAAAGGATCTTTGGAGATCATTCAGTTTAACATCCAGCCCAGTACTGGACTGTCTTCACTACTAACTTTTCTGGAGGAGGTGGGGAGTCTTTATAACATAAGGGACTTTAGAGGACAAAGAGACCAGAAAGATGTGAGTATTACATTTAACAAAAAATAGATATCTCAGTATTTTTTGTTAGCTAAAACTGTGAAAAAAAACTGGAAGGCTAACAGTGATACAGTTCAGCAGACAATTCTGCTTTGAAGAGGGAGATTTGAGGAGTGAATCACTCATGCAAAGGTCTCCATGGGCACCAAGGCCAATGAAAGACGATTGATTAACTCTACACACTGAAGTAAAAGTAAGTATACTTGAGAAGTACTAGTTCAAAGGTCCTAAGAAAGGCCACGGGTATGACTGGAATAGAAAATGTAATTCTAGAGAGATTTATAAATATTTCATTTTTAATATAGATAGAAAAAACACTTAGATTCAAAATCAGTAGCAAGCTCAATGAACAGAGGCAATGGAAATCACCTAATTCATCCCAATTATTTATGAGAAGTATTCCCTATGAATCCTGACCAATAACAGTTGAAGTTGGGAGTTGTCTACAACAGGTTGATCAGGGCTGTGTCCCATCAGGTTTTGAAGAACTCCAAGAATGAAAACTTCCTAACCCCTGTGGGCAACTTGTGCCAGTATTTGACTTCTCCCACAGAAATCTGCATCCTTCATTGAGATTTCAGTTAAGTGTGCGGATGTGCTAGGGTAGTCATTCCTGTGGATGCCAGGGACCATGCCCTTTGTACACCTCCATCGCTTCTGAGCTCACAAAGTGACAGCAGGAGAGTTTGTAGTCCCTGTCTGCATCCCCCTGCATCAAATGCTGTATCTGGAAGCTGTGGTCTAAAACCAGAAGCTATGTAGACTTCTCCCCACTACTTGCTGAAAGGATATTCAGCCCTCCCTAATGAATCAACTGGGGAGTGGGGCAGGGTGGAAATAAGTAAAACTAATCCTCTAATGCTTTGATAGATGTCAGAGTCAATTAGAAGCTTCAAGAGCTTGCTGGAAGTCAGGGTTTCCTATAGCTATACTTTTCCAGCTGCAAGTAGCACTATGGACTTCTAAGAGTTCCCAGGAGTCCAATGACAGCCCCAGAAGTTTTCAGGCGATCTCAAAGTAAAGTGCAAAAACTGCTGTGTAAGCTGCTGTGTCTGTCAGCTGCCTCTGCTAGCTACTTGGAAAGGGAAATATCAAATTTCACAGTAAATGTTAATTTTGAGAAACTATTTTAAGAGAGCCTTCTGTAGGATTTTAAAATGGCATTTATCTTGCATTTTTGAGGTTTTGTAGCTGCTGCTGTTTTTAATTTGAAAGGTATGGTAACCCAGTACCTTCAGCAAGTTGGGGAATCTGCTTGGACACTCTTAGGTGTTTAGTGAGATCAGCAATAGATTTGTGGCTTAGGAAAAAGCCCAGAACCAGTTTCTTCAGTACCAAAGAAACAAAAAAGCTGTGTAAGCATAAGTAATTTAAACAACTACAAGAATGTATCACTACAAACTATTAGGTTATGCCCTATTTCTGTTAAATCATGTGTATACAAGGCCATTGTTTGTTCAAAAGATCATTGTTGTGAAAGGAGACCATACTTGGACACTTTGGATGTGAGTGAAAAATCAGTAAATATTCTGTATCTTATCGCTTAACAGTTTTCACATGCAATGGTTTCGTTGTAGGAGGAAATTAGGTCTCCAGGGGGTCCTAATCACTAGGCTACAGACTTATGCTCTCACTTATGCTCTGCTTGTTTCATGAATCTCAAATTATTTAGCTATCTAATAGAATAGTTTCCTCAGGAGGGAGTAAAGAATAACAATATGCACAAATTCCCTCCTTCCCCCATGCTGTTGTACGTCGAGACAGTTGAAACAGCTTACTTGGAAAATGAGAGATCTAGGACTCAATATCTACAAGTAGAGGTGGGTATCAACCTGCATGTCCCAAATCATGGAAGAGTGCACTAACTTCACCATTACAGAAAAATAAGTCAGGGCAAAAAGAAGAAATAGGTGATGCCGCAAAGTTTGCCTTATGTAAGGCTTTCTGTGGGAATAGTTAACAGGTCACACTTCTCCAGGAAGGATCCTGATGAAGAAGAATGGTCTGGATGTCTACACCCTATTCCCCTTAAGCAGACTACCAATGTCTACACATTTTTACGACTGGTATAAATTAAGAAGAATAATTACTTTCTACAAAATGGCAGTGCATTTATTTTGGAGAATCAGAGAGAAACATGCAAGTAATGCTGGCCACTGCTTTTAGGAATTGACCTTCAATGCAAATCAAACTGAGGAGAAAAAATAGTATTGTGGTTTTAGTAATCTGAACAGACAATACTAAGGAAATCTAAGCTGAAATACTCACAGCAATATTAGTCATGCAACATTACCCATTGTGACAACCCAAAAAGGGGCAGTGCACTGGTTTTGACAAACTAAAATCATTTTGTCCATATTTTGTCAATTATGTCATTGAAATTTCTGAGGGGATGAGGGGAACAGAGTAAAAGAAAACTGATATGATATTTGAACTTTCCAATTTTTTTATATGGATGAATTTGAAGAGTATTAAGATAGCATTACATATGAACTCTACCAAAATGGAGGGCTCTCCTCTGGTTCTGTGCAGACACAGCAGCTACAGTAGTAGGTGCTTGATCTATGATCCAGATTCTGAATCAGTGATGAAGAATACAAAGTAAAAGATAAATGCCAAGCCATTCAATCAGTATTTGTCAACTAAACTTTTCATCAAACACATGCTTATCAATTCCCACATAGAAGTTTCACTGCCCACTCAAATGTAGAAATCTCATACATTTAGAATTAAATATTTTATAAAGGATTTGAAGCAGAAGATGCAATTTTCCAGTGAATGTAGATAACGTTGTGCAATTGATTCCTCTAGGTGAAGTGAGTCTATAGCTGAATGTAAAAGTCTAGACAACAGCTACATCCCTGGTATTTTGGAAGTATTGTATTACAGCCTGCATAAAATAGCATGCACAGTGGAGCTAGAATAATTTACACCTGCAGAAAATCTGGCCGACTTTGAAGATTTGTTTATGAAAGTATAAAGAAATTAACAAGGAGAAATCATTTTCTCCTTCATTTTCCTCTTTTTTCTCCTCCCTTATTTTTTTATAATCTGTCACAAGCCAAGGAAGAAAAGTGAGAGCAAACTGCTGTGACTGAAACAAAGCCTGGGATAGCAAACAAATACTAGAAAACAGCACCAGCAAATTAAAATGGAAAGGAAATGCCACAAACAACTACTGTGCTGCAGTCTTTGGAGAATCAACTTGCGATGGATTAGCACAAATGCGCCTTGATTCATCATCATGTTCTCCAGTTGAGCAAGCACAAACTGATACTTTTGAATGGAGGTAGTCTGCAGTAAATGCTGTAATTTGTGACTGTGTGACAGCAAATGAAACTCAGCAAGTGGGCCAAGCTATCTAAAGCAAAACAATAATAGCTTGGTGAGCATATTAGGCAACTCTGGAGGAGAGGAGATTGAAGATTCAGGCAAAAAGGAGAATATATGTATTTTAGATGTTAGGCAACCCTATTCTCAAATCATTACACACAACAAGAACATCCAAAAAGTGCACCTGAGTTGGGCAGAAACATACTCACCCCTGTAAAACACATTTCCTAATAATACTTTAGTGAGTTAAAAAAAAACAAACAACAAAAAGGAAGTTCAGACAGCTAGTAGATTTTTTTGGTGGCATCTGGCTAGAGGTAAACAGTTTAATGAAACCTTTGTCTAGTTGTTATGATTTATGGGTTCAGTTTCATCAGATCTAGGATGTGACATTTATTGGGTACTATATACTTTGAGAATTTATGTTGCATAGCTAAACATCATGTCTGTATATCTTTTCTCGGTAATCTCTGATAATACCCAAATGGGCTTTTTATTTTAAACATCTGGACAGCCGTATGGTTTGAGAGAATTAAGGTGCTAAGTGAAGAAAACAGCATAGCCATAAAGCCTTTCGAATAAACAAAGCTTTCTTTGGAACATTAACTTCTTTACAGAGAAATCTTCTCTGTTCCTAAAAATGCACTTAGTACTTTATGTCTTAATCTCAAAGTAACACTTTTCTTTTACAAATAATCTCAAGGCATTTAATAGTACCATTACTGTAGAAAACTAAGATATTTGCATAAGAAGCACATCACCAAAAGAGATAGACAAAAAATGCTGTATTTTTTTCTTCCATCTTTTGTCTTTGTTTCACACCGAAAGCAGGAAAATGCTGTTCAACAGGGTGTTCTTTTCTACTCAGTAATAACACTGTCAGCTTTGTCATAAAAATGGCTGAAGGTGTAATTTAGGGAAATTTGTCTGCACAGTAATAATTGACTTTCTATTTGCTGACACTGAAATTCAAAAAGGGAGAGAGATAAAGCGATTTATTTGGTGCTTTGGTGGAGTCTGTCTTTATGTGTGTGCATGCCAGTGTCTGTGCGTGTCTGCATGGATATAGCTCAAAAGCATTGGTAAAGCTACATTCCCATGTGTAAATAATGCATAAATGCTGGGAATCACTGCTCACAAGTCATATAAAAATTTTAAATCATTACATATTACATTCCTTCCAAAGTATTTCATAAAGTTGTCAATATATTTTTTTATAAATGTATTTTTTATGCATGTGTATAAATATATACATGTAGGAGACAATCTCCTTCAGTAATACAGGAAATCAAAATATGTAGAAAATAGGTAGAATATTCTGTTGGCCTTCCTTTTCTTCCAATGCATTTTTATTCGTGAATTATTCTATTTCTAAGATAAAATAATGTTCATTTATGTTATTAAGAGAGGAATTAATCCCACTCAACTAAATTTTGGGTATCACAGCCTGTGTTCACATGTTGACTCATTCTCATGCATTTCAATCTTTTAAATACAGTGGAACAATGTGAATATGTAGTTTTTATTTGGATAATCATGATTTGCCAGACTAGACCCTGGATGGAAATGAGTTGGCTAGGTCATATGTGATCCATATTGCATCATCTGTTTTAACAGGTCTTCCTCTGCATTTCTTTAGAGGAAATTATAAAATGATTGTACATTTGTATAGATTTTCCCTTGTCATTCATCCTTTTCATTCTAAGTAGTAATTATCTGTCTGTACAGCTACACTTGTGATGAAAAATTAGATTAGATATACATGAGGAACTTATCAGAAGTCAATGTTTAGAGTTGTCCAGCTCAGCTGCATTCTGAAAGAGATCTTAAAACAGATTCTCTAGTTTTGGAATTTTTGTGTTTGATTGTTTTTAGCAAGAATCTTTTTGGAACTTTTAAGCCATCAATTTGCTAGCGAATGAATTAGAACATCTTGGCAAGACGTACCTAATGTGATTTGTAAGAGTACAGTGTGGGGCCACTAAGTTGATTTGGAGTCTACAGCACATAGCACATGAAGACAGGTTGAGGTAAATGGGTTTATTCACCCAAGAGAATAGGAGGGTAAAGGTGGATCAAAGGGCTCGCACCTTTATGTAAAAGAGACTTTAAAAGAAGAGAGGTCCAAACTCTTCTTCGAGGTATTGAATGAGAGAACTAGGAGCAATGGTCACAAACTTCAAGAAAGATAATTCAAAATAGAAACTGAGGAAAGTATTTGTTCACAGGACAGTAATGAACTATGGGAAAGGGTTGACCTGAAAGGCTGTGATATCTCCATCCCATGAAATCTTCTGAACTGTACTGAATCCTCTGCAACTTGGCTTAACTCTGGAGACAGCCCTGCTAGAGACCTCCAGAGTTTCCCTCCAAACTATAATTTTTAATGATTTTACTTAACTGAAAAACATCAGCACAGTCCAGTCTCTCCAGCCTCCTTCTACAGTCAAGTGAAAGAATATCCTTCTGGAGGATCCAATCCTTCATTAATTACAGTGGGAGATAAGGTCAGCTGATCTTTTAACTGTGATTCCATCATCAGATACTCAAAACTTTGTCCAAATATGATGCCAGTCTTCTGATCTGAACAAATATGCGTCATAACGTTTGGAGGGAATCATGGCCAATGACTCAGTCCCTATGGGCAGAGGATATGTTTTGTTATCCTGTTCACTACCATGCAGTTCTTTTTGCTTTGTTGTCTGTCTACGGAGAGAAGAAGGGAAGATCTCACAAGACAGAAATAGAGGAAAGAAAGCAGCTAGACACATAGTGCTAGCAGTGTGCTTTACTCACCCAGTTTGAGCCTTTGCTGGTAATGAAGTAAATGCAAAGTAGCATTAGTAAACTGCCCAAACCCAATCTCTAAGGCAAAGCCTTAATTATTCTGAAGCTCACCACACTTCATTCTTGTTTCTACAAATGCAAGATTTGTAGTATTTGTGTAGATTAGAGACTGTTCTAACGTATAAAGTGATAGACAATGCATTTCTTTATAATCAAGGTTTTGAGACTGTCTCATTCCAAGCATTTATTGATGAAAAGAGGAGGAAAATGTACTACGTGGATTGCTGTTCTTTAGACATATACATGGAAGGAAGGAAGGAAGGAAGGAAGGAAGGAAGGAAGGAAGGAAGGAAGGAAG